>NC_089228.1:96080486-96380486 GCF_963924675.1 Phocoena phocoena
CCCAGTGTCTACCAATGAATGAATAGAAAAACAAAATGTGATATATATATATATATATATATATATACACACACATACACATATATATATACACACACATACACACACTATGTGTCCTTAAAAAGGAAGGAAATCCTGTCATATGCCCCAGCATGAATGAACCTTGAGGACATTATGCTAAGTAAATAAACCAGTCACAAAAAGACAAATACTGTATAAATTCACTTACATGAGGTATACAGAATAATCAAATTCGTAGAAACAGAAACAAAAATAGTGCTTTTACCACTATATGTGTTTTTTACACATACACACACACAGACACACACAGAATCTTTCCCTCATTTTACAGGCTAGATTTTGTGTGTGTGTGTGCCTGTCTTCTCTATGGTACTGTGAGTTCCTTAAGAATGTACTCTTTGCTTACCTATTACTTTACATATAGCAAATATTCAAGAAGTATTCAACAAATGAACACAGCTTTAAAATGTGGAAAAATCTGGGCTTCCCTGGTGGCGCAGTGGTTGAGAGTCCGCCTGCTGATGCAGGGGACACACGTTCGTGGCCTGGTCCAGGAAGATCCCACATGCCACGGAGCGGCTGGGCCCGTGAGCCATGGCCGCTGAACCTATGCGTCTGGAGTCTGTGCTCCGCAACGGGAGAGGCCGCAACAGTGAGAGGCCTGTGTACCGCAAAATAAAATAAAATAAAATATGGAAAAATCTTATTTCAAAGAGAATAACCATACCATACATTGTTTACATAGTTAATAAAACCGCATTTTTTATGTACACATTTTTCTCAACAGAATGTAGTCAATCTTAAACAGTTCAGCTTTATGAGAAGGAAAGTATGTTATGATGGCTAAGAGGCATCTCCTCCATTAACATTCCTTTTCAGTTTCACAGGTTTCTTACAGTTTTCTTAAGAGTTTTGTTTAGCACTCAGATAATTGAGTGCCCATTTTATAAAAAGCACTATACCGTGAGCTTTTGACAAAGAGATAAGAAATTCGATGCTGGCTCATAGATTTGAACGGTGGTTGGAAATACAAGGAATCTCAGTCTTAAAATGTTGATGAATCATAAAAGGAGAACATTAAGTAAGGAGTAAGAGGCAGTCTTCAATAAGAAAAAGTTGTTCTTTTGTTTACTGATGCAGGATGGTTGGGTTCCCATAGGTCGAGTTCCTTCTGCTCTGGGTTGCAGAGGAATTTGATAAGTGAGGAGGAAATCTAAAAGTTTGTTGGGGGAATATAATGAATAAACCAATAGGGCTGGAGTACATTACGGAACAACGTAGCAAATACCCTGAATGAGAAATGGTGTGGTCATTCCCTCTCCACATTGATACCTCGTACTGTGGGCTGGACCTACAGAGGGAATGCAGCTGGGCTCTACTGTATTAATCCCAGGGAACTGCTCAGTTGTAGCTGGTGCACTGCCATCAGTCTATGTGGAAGGGTGCTTTAATGAGAGGACCTGGAAAATTTGGCCATGTGCCTACAGAAGTGGTGTCAGAATGTGGCTTCCGGACAGCAGTGGCAGTAACATGTGGAAGCATATTAAAAATTTGTTTTAAAAATACCAATACTCAGGCCCCACCCCATACATACTACTTTGGGAGCGGCATTGGAAGTCTGTGTTTTAACCAGACTTCCAGTTGATTCTGATGCATTTAAGGTTTGAGAACCACTGGTCTATAGTAAGTATATCATTAGGGATGTTATTTATTACTTACCCAGTACCATCTTTATGAGGACTTATGAAGACAAATTTCTTTCTGGTATACTTTCTTGAGCATTTTAAAAAAATCTCAGGAAGACAGTGAATTAAGTAACCGGTCAGTTTCCTTTCTCTCCCCGACCACTAAAAGCTGAGTCATGTCAATGTCTCTTATTACAATAGTTTACATTATGGTATACATAGTTGTGTTAGCTTCTGTCTTTGTTTTTATATCCCTATCTCTTTTCTCATGTACATTTGATTTATCTATTTTACTGTATTTTATGTGTCCCCCTAAGTTATTCTGTGTTTCTTGAAAATGTAGAATATGAATATCTCAGCGTCAAAGTGTTAGTAGTTGTTACATGTCAGTCACGGTTAGGCAGCATCAGGACGTTTGACATTCCAGTAGTGGTTAAAATGTTCTTTCCCTGTATTCCAGTCCATCCTCCATCTTTGGATTTAACGGCTGTGGAGAAAGCAATTTTAAGTATGGTAGTTCGTAGGTTTTCCCTGATCTCCAGAGCTTGAAAGAGTCACATGCTTTAGAGGACTTTGGGAACTCTGGCTTCCAACTCACTGCCCTTAGTCACTCCTAAAACATGCCACATCAGTTGGCTGCTTTGCCTATCCCATGGTTGTCCCAGGAAAGTTACCTTTCTTGCACAATAGATGTGATCCTAAAAAGTTGCACGTAATCTGAACCACATTTACACCCTAGACCAATATTTAAGGCAATCTTATGGTGAATCCTTCAGTACTACAAAGAATTGGCCTCTCCTGGAATGTATTATTTTGAAGCCAGATTTTCTGATATCAGAATTTATACATGGTGAGATTTACCTGCCTGTGGTTTATGGTACTATACACATCCTTTTACTATAAGATAAGGTAAAAGAGTTCCCTCAGTCTGGGGGATGGGAACACTTTTTATAAAGAGTGGGGGGAAAACCCAAGAATCAAAACACCAAAAATTTAATAAGATAATGTATTTTCACTAGGGAAAGATTGAGTCTGGTGATAACAATAGAGCATTTGTGAAGGGCTCATTTAGCCAGACTTTTTTTGTGTGAAAACAGAATTAAGTCAAACCACATCACTGCATACTAGGAATTTTTGGAAACACAGTGAAACATTCCAAGATAAAATATTAGGTCATTTCGGGGCTTGAGGTGGGGTGAAGTGAGCTACATTGGTCCTGAGACTTTTTTTTTTTTTTTTTGAGAGCTAAAATGTGTGCTTGAGTGGGAAGAACATGAGAAGGGGTATCAGGAATCACAGATCACACATTCAATAAATAGTTATTGTGTGCCTACTGTATGCTTGGCATTGTGCTAATTGTGGAGATACGGTAGAAGAAAATGGACAAATATCCTGACTGCATGAAGCCCACAGTCTTGACTGTGAACCTTGCTCTGTTCTACGAGGGGAGGATGGTTTGGGTCTGGTCATTTGTCTGTCTGGCCCTTAGTTTGCTCATTTGTAAAGTTGTTATCTAGATGACCTTTCTCTGTCTTGTATAGCTCATGAGTCTTTGTCTTTGATTTTTTAATGACAGACTCTTTCTCTGATAATGTAAAAGAACTGGAAGGTCCAGAGCTTCTAGTTTTAGGGTACCAAACTGATTGGAAGGGGTGACTGAGGAATTTATGTTAAAGCTATATTTCTACAGCCAAGATAGTGTTTAATTGAGGTTGAGTTCCATTTAACATGATGTACAAATGGAAATCAAACCAAGGCTCTAGTCCCCAGCCATCCTCTTAGCACTGCTTACTGCTTTCCCTTCTTTCTATCCCTCTCCTTTTCTTTGCCTCTTTATCTCAGTTTAGTATGTGGAACAACTCGATTCGAGAAGATTAACGAACAAGGTCAGAGCTCCTTCAGAGCAGGAGAAAATGAACTCATTCAGTTCCATTTTGGGGGATAGAGTGGAAAGAAACAGGGGTGTGCTCCAACTTCAGAGTCCATTAGCATAGAGAGATGAAAAGCCAACACAACCTGATTGCATTATCTTGAGAGCTGTCTGGATCCAAGACGAAAGCAGGAGGTCCAGGGAAATTTCAAACAGGGCCTGCACTTTTCCTTCTGATGTCCACAGCAACATCGGGCTAAAGAGTACTTAAAGAATCATCTAAATCTACAAGCCATTTGTGTTGGTAGTCCTAATGACATCCAATTTATCCTAGTTGGACGAGAACTTCTCTGTTTTTTTTTTTTTAACATGTTTATTGGAGTATAACTGCTTTACATTGTTGTGTTAGTTTCTGCTGTATAACAAAGTGAATCCGCTGTATGTATACATATATCCCCATGCGTCTCCCTCCAACCCTCCCTATCCCACCCCCTCTAGGAGGTCACAAAGCACCGAGCTGATCTCCCTGTGCTATGCAGCTGCTTCCCACTATCTATTTTACATTTGATAGTGCATATATGTCCATGCCACTCTCTCACTTCGCCCCAGCTTACCCTTCCCCCTCCCCATGTCCTCAAGTCCATTCTCTACGTCTGCATCTTTATTCCTGTCCTGCCCCTAAGTTCTTCAGAACCTTTTTTTTTTTTTAGATTCCATATATATGTGTTAGCATACGGTATTTGCTTTTCTCTTTCTGACCTACTTCACTCTGTATGACAGACTCTAGGTCCATCCACCTCACTACAAATAACTCAATTTCATTTCTTTTTGTGGCTGAGTAATATTCCATTGTATATATGTGCCACATCTTCTTTATCCATTCATCTGTCGATGGACACTTAGGTTGCTTCCATGTCCTGGCTATTGTAAATAGTGCTGCAATGAACATTGTGGTACATGACTCTTTTTGAATTATGGTTTTCTCAGGGTTTGCCCAGTAGTGGGATTGCTGGGTCGTATGGGAGTTCTATTTTTAGTTTTTTAAGGAACCTCCATACTATTCTCCATAGTGGCTGTATCAATTTACGTTCCCACCAACAGTGCAAGAGAGTTCCTTTTCTCCACACCCTCTCCAGCATTTATTGTTTGTAGATTTTTGATGATGGCCATTCTGACCAGTGTGAGGTGATACCTCATTGTAGTTTTGATTTGCATTTCTCTAATGATTAGTGATGTTGAGCATCCTTCCATGTGTTTGTCGGCAATCTGTATATCTTCTTTGGAGAAATGTCTATTTAGGTCTTCGGCTCATTTTTGGATTGGGTTGTTTGGGTTTTTGATATTGAGCTGCATGAACTGCTTGTATATCTTGGAGATTAATCCTTTGTCAGTTGCTTCGTTTGCAAATATTTTCTCCCATTCTGAGGGTTGTCTTTTCATCCTATTTATGGTTTCCTTTGCTGTTCAAAAGCTTTTAAGTTTCATTAGGTCCCATTTGTTTATTTTTGTTTTTATTTCCCTTCCTCTAGCAGGTGGGTCAAAAAGGATCTTGCTGTGATTTATGTCATAGAGTGTTCTGCCTGTGTTACTTCTCTGGTTTTTAAAGACCTCAGGAAGGTGATAATGAGGATGATGATTACATCCTTAACCGTAGAGTTTTGGTTTTGGAAAAGTCTCCTTATTGCAAATCTCATCCTCTTGGTTGATCTCATTCTGTAATTGCCTTCTATTGTCTCCTTCTGCCATTTGCTTTACTGACTAAAGAGAAGGGAGCCCACCATATACTTCCTTTCCAGTTAAGCGTTGTACATGGTACATGCTTCTTTGGGAAAAGTACCATAGCTGTGCAGTGGTGACCTAGAGACAGGGTGGAATTCATTGTAAACCCCAAACAATTTTCTCCTGTCGTGTTATTTTCTGTATGTGTGCATTGCCTGGAACATATCCTTAAAATCTTCACTGAATTCCTCTCCCACATTGAATAAAATCATTCTGAATTTTAATTTTCTCTGGGTCAGCCTGGGGTCATCGATTAACGTAACGAACACAAATATGTTCTTGGTGCCATCACTGAGTTGTTGCTGAAAATATGAAACCCCTACAGACCTAGGACCTACTCAATAGATATCACTCCCGCACATTATCACATTTCCTTCCTGGACTCATTTGCACTTCATAGCTCTCTTGTTTAGGAATTGCATTGCTAGTCCCTAAGACTCTGGACATCTGTTTTCCTAACATTAATTTCATGTTCTTTTCCACGTCCCCCAGGTCCTTCTTGCAAAGGATACGCCTTGACACCAGGGAACACCGTCCTTTGGATGGACGTGATTGTTTGAAAATGCTTATTTTTAATTCTTTCAAAGCTTTGTGCAAACCTCTTTAAATGTGTGCAAATATCACTGGCTTGCAGAGGTTCACTTGGGACTTATGTAAAAGGAGTGTAAAAGCCTGCTAACAGCTTCTGCATAGGAAAAGCACATTGCATTATGTTTGTGTCTCTTGAAATCCAAAAGGATGAATCAGCTCTACATAATATTTAATAAAAAGAGCAACTCATTAGAGAGCGGTTACTTCTAGGCAAGCGTCTGGGAGATCATCTTGCCTTTTGCCAATTCAAACAGAATGCTTTGTTTTCGACGGTGGCTCCATTCTGTCCCTTTTGTCAAAGCTTAACAAGTTAACAAGTATGAGGCAGGGTCAAAAGACAACAGTAACTTATCGAATGGTTCCCAGTTGGGCAGATGGTACTGTGGACTATTTTAATGGGCTCCCTAACCTGTGAATGTCTGCTGCCATTTCGATAGCAATGGAAAAATTTCTGAAACGTTCCTCTCAATTTCACACCAGATTTAGAACTCAAAGAGAAGTCCTGTATTTACTTCAGCTGGTGCTTCTTTAGGGGTTGTTCAAAACCAGTTAACAGGAAAGTTGTCTGCAGACTGGAAGGTATGGAAACCAAGGCACAAAGAAACTAGACACTGATCTATATACACACAATGAGTCATCAGGCAACTTAGGAAATGAATCCAAGTTTCTTGCCTCATAATCCACAGGTTTCCATCTCACTGACGTAGGGTGTACTAGAGAGAGGTACATCTGGGTTCAAATCCCAACTGTCACTTGAAGATAATGTGACCTTAGATTAAAGATTTCTCTGAACTTGTTTCCCTATCAGTTGAATTGTAATAAAACCTCTGTCAGAGAATTGAAGACAAAGAAATGATGTAACATGAGGACAGCGTGTGGAACACAGCTGGATGTACAATAAATGGTAGCTATTCTGTCAACACTTACTCCTTTTACATATGTTTTTAGTGACTTCCTTTAAAAATAGATACATAAATAAAGAAACCCCAAGCATTGCTAGTTAATCTCCAGGTGTCTAATTCTACATACACCAAAGAGACAGGGGCTGTTGAGTAGGGAACCTTGCAATCAGAACAGAGGACCTTGATCTTGGACACAAAAGCAAGCCAAATTCAGAGTAGATGTGAGAAGGCAAACTTTTCTGGGTCTCCCTCTTTCTCTCCTTGTCTTTGTCTCTTTGTCTTTTTCCTCACATAGTCTCATATCCTAAGTTTCAAGTCACTACTCATTGCTGATATTATATTATTATACATAATTTTCTTTATTTTTCTCCTATCATATACATTATATATGGTTTTCATGTCTTAACTCTTTTCCAGTTTCTCTTGTTCATTCCCTGTAAATATATGAAGCCATGAAACGGGTATACCTTCAGTTGGTGAGATCATGATATTGGAATTCTATACCGTAGAGATATATTTCACACCACTTCTTGATATAAAGAATCATCTTATTACCAGTTTATATTCTTGGGCTCCAACCCATATCTAATGAGTCAATCTGAAGTGAGAGGTAGGTGAGTGACAGTGTGAGAATTTATACGTTTAACAAATGCCCCTAGTAATCCTTCTGATCTGATATATTTGAGAAACACATCTCCCTGTGGCTAGGTGGCTTTACATAGCTTCCTGGACCCAGGTGGCCATTACTAACATTGTGAGTCTGAGAGAGCTGGGTGAGAGAATGTGGATGAATCCACACCAATTCATGCCCTTTCTGAGAAAGTGTGTTCTTGGTTTTTTTTGTTGTTGTTGTTCGTTTGTTTTTGCGGTACGCGGGCATCTCACTGTTGTGGCCTCTCCCGCTTAGTGGTTGACTGACTAAAGCTCATCTTGTCAGTGAGGGGTACTGAACCTCAAAAAAAAGCCCACACTCAACTGCCTTTGATGATGGATAATTAAGAAGGGGTGTATTAAAGGTCACTGTCAGTAAATCGATAAGGGTCAGTGTGGAGAAGCAGCAGCACATGGAAGCAAGCCAGTCTGTTTAGCCAACACAAGCTATGCGAACCAAATAGCATTCTGCTAGGAGAGCCGGAACAGTAGAGGAACTCACCCTGTGGGGCAGACCACACACACCTGGGATGCCGTGCGTGCAATTCAAGGAGATTCCGTTCACACATGTCACCAACTAGGGAGCTTTAACTTCTGAACATTTCTAGACGTCAGCTCATGCCATTTACTCCAGCGGGAATGGCAGTCAGCCATACTGGAGAATATTAAACAGCTCTCTCCAGTCTCAACAGTGCCTTATTGTCTCAGCATAAAAACATTTGTTTAAATATTAAACAGTGAGATCTTGCCTGGTCATTAAAACCCATAAAGAAAAAGAACAGGACGGAAATTGGTTAATATAATAATGTTAGACTTTGGCCCACTGAGTGGCTAGAATGCCATTTGTCTTGGTGGCATGTCACCCACCCAGAGGAAGCCCTCGACATCACAATCCCAGTTTCATTCTCACACAGTGTTTACAGCACTCTCATGATACGTGCTTTTCTTCTCATAAAGCGTGCAGATGCTGGGTGCGATCATTTTCGGTTTTCTCAAAGTGTGTCTTGAATAACCGTGAGACCCAGGATTCTTAATTTCTGTTGACCACATATAGTGTTTTGATCTGGGAAAGACAAACTGAATAAAAATGCTTCTTAAATCATATGTAAGTCAGTTAAAATTTACCACGATGCTTTAAAAAAATTCCATTCCATTCCAGAGTATTAGTGGATATCCACAACGAGCTTATCTTCTGTTTCACAGGGAGTGGGGAGGTAAGGGAGAAGGCTTCCCTGACACGTATGCTACATGTTATCTGACCAGAGGAGATAACACCCTGGTTAATGTGTCATTCTAATCCTAATTGCTTTCTCCTGAAATGTCTTTACTAATACGGCTTTCCACCACTGTGCCCATCACTGATATATTCCCAAAAGTCTTTTTTTACAACTTCTGTCAAATACAGTGTTGAGAAGAAAGATGTCAGGCTGTGTCTTTCAATCGGTGACCTACCCAGGTTTGTAGCCATTTCCCAGAAATGTGTGGTAGTCTCGGTAGAATAAAATACTGTCATCACTTTACCCATAAAAACTTTACGGCTTCTTTAAACACGTTAAAGGAAGTCATTATATATATATTATATTGATGAGTGATGGTTATTTTGTTCAAAGTGCCTGATATTTTTGCTTTGGAATGTGACGATTTGGATTTAGTGTGATCATATTGTTCTATCTAGCTGTCAAATGACATTCGACACCATCCCGTTAGCAGTGGTGTGAATTTATTTTGTGATGCGGATGAGGTTAGATGTCCCAGTCTCCTTTATTTAAACAGTTACTTACTGAGCACCTACCAGGTGCCAGGCACAGTTCCAGGTATAAACTACAACAAAACCAAAGGTCCCAATACAGTGTGGCATCCTGGAAACCAAGGAAGGAAGGAAGATCAAAGAGAATAGAGCAAGCAAGAGCACCAGATGCTGCGGGTAGTAAGTCATAGAGCGTGAGGACTAAGAATTGAGTGTGGATTTAACAGCAAGGTCACTGCTGCTGCTGCTTTCAGAACAGTTTTTTTGTGTTTTTTTGTTTTTGCGGTACGGGGGCCTCTCACTGTTGTGGCCTCTCCCGTTGCGGAGCACAGGCTCCGGACGCGCAGGCTCAGCGGCCATGGCTCACGGGCCCAGCCGCTCCGCGGCATGTGGGATCTTCCCGGACCGGGGCACGAACCCGCGTCCCCTGCATCGGCAGGCGGACTCTCAACCACTGCGGCACCAGGGAAGCCCCTCAGAACAATTTTAATAGTGTAGCTGGAGTGGGAGTGGAGAGGATGAACATCTGATTAGAAAAATTTTAAAGGGAAGAGAGAAGAGGAATGGAAGAAAGATTGTTTTTTTGCTTTTGTTTTGTTTGCCTTAAGATGAGAGAAAATAAAAGCATGTTTGTAAGCTGATGGGAATGAATCAGTGGAAAAACAAAAATAGACGGTACAGGAAAGAGTGGAACGACTGCCTTTTACTGCTTGTGTGGTTGTTTGAAGATCCAGATGGAGAAGAATGCAAAAGCGATCTCATAAGCTATGAAGGAGATACGTTGCTTATCATAAAAACCACAGCAAGCAGCTGAAATTGTACGAATGGGGATCGTAGAACAACATTAAAACCTAAACCATGTTTTAATATGAATAAATCTGCTCAGCCCACAACCAGTATGTAGCTTTTAACTGTAGTGATTGGAGCTATACAGTAGAGATTGTAGAATATTTTCACAGGGAAGATTTTATTTATCCAGGGTGTTTGGGGAATAGGACGTTTTGGCTAAGAGAATTGTACTAATTTTACCTAAAATGGATTTGAATGGTGTAAAATATACTTAACTCTAACACTGCATCAGGTAGACTTGAATCTTTTATGATTTACATGATGCCTTAAGAAGTTGCAGGGGGTCTCAGGGTTCATACTATGAGCACTGTAAAATATTGACTGAGTATAATACAAAGGCAGACAGATTCATTTTATACTAACCCTTATATACTAATCTGTAAAAGACCAGATAGTAGATAATTTCAGCTTTGCAGGACGTATGGGCTCTGTTGCAGCTACTCCACACCGTTATAGCTTAAATGTATCCATAGACTATACATAAAGTAATGAGCATATTCTGATAACATTTTATTTACACGGGCAGACAAAGGACTGGATCTGGACTATGGGCTGTAGTTTTCCAGCCCCAGCCCTGAAAGATGAGTTAGAGAAATCTCTTAATATTAGATAAAGTCATATTACGGTTAAGGTTTCAGATCCTTAGGGACTCTTAGGTGTCATACCCGTCTGGAAGTTGTACATCTGATATAAGTAAATCCCTGACGTGAAAGAGTATTGCAGCATTAAGTTCTCAAGTTTTGGAGCCAGTGAAAGGCGATTTGGGATGACCTCGAGCAAGTCCCTTAATCTCTTTAAGCCTTAGTTTCCTCGTCGGTAAAATGGGGATAAGACCTATTTCATGAGACGGTTGTGAAGAGTTACGAGGGTTTTTTTGTTGTTGTTATCGAATGCTTATTTTTCTTATGACACATTGTTTCCCTGGATTCTGGCTTTTTTCCATTAATGTTGAGTATGAAATTTTTCACTTAGAAGTTTTCTAATGTCTGTTATCCGGATGCCACATAAGTGGAGGTTTATTGTAGATGTCTTAGATAAGAGACATCACTATCAACTCTAACTTCCCCCTCCCAAATGTCTCCATTCTATCTTGATCTTCTAGATCTAATGAAAATTTTTAGTCCTAATGTGGAAGTTTCTCACCGCTAATGACAATGTCTCTGAAAGAGTTTAGTCAGCTTCAGTTCTTTGGTTCACTAGCATGGCAAACAATTAAAATCAAAATCCTCATCCAGGGTCTTCCTTTGTCTGAGCTACTCTGTTAAGATGTGGCAACTTGAGATGGAACCATGGGGTAGAGGATCCTGTTTATAAAAGTGATTCTCACTCTTGCTGGTTGTGTGAATTACAACTGCCTTCTTTGCACTTGGATATGTCTGGACATAAAACACTAGACAAACGGATATTCACATTCTCACGGCTTCTAAAATGTCTGGAGATTTGGTGAGCCACACATTGCCGAGGGACTGGTTCCTACCCAGCTGGAGAGGACTTGGTACATCTCTGTCTAACTTAACCCTACGAAGCACTGGAGGCCACAGGGGGAATCAGTCTTAATAAATGGAGAAAACCCAACTCCCCTTTCATTTCTGTGTAGGATACCTACCCCATTCGGCACTGGGAGTCACTGCAACTCAGGGAGTAAATGGGCAGGCTCCCCGAACTTGCTGGACCAGTGATGAGTTACATCTAGAAGATAGGTACTTTAAGCCAGGATACAGTTCCTGAGATGCTATAGAAAGTACTATTTCTGTCCCTTTGTTACAGATGAGGAAACTGAAGTACAGAGATGTTCATGATCTTACCATGTTAAGGAACCTTTGACTACTTTGTGCTCAAGATCACCCCTTCAAGACCGTTACACTGGACTGTCCATCAGAATGGGTCATTTGCTTCCTCTTAACTTCCATAGCGCTTGCAGATTGCATTGTAATTACCTGTTTCCTTGTCCTAGGGCTGTGCACAGTGTCTGGTGCTCAGTAGGGGTTCTGTCAACTTTTGATGAGTACATGCAAAAACAAACGGCATCAATGATACTAAGTAAAAGCAAGAAAGAACAGTCTGAGACAATATTTAGAATAAAGAATACTTGTCTCAAACTCATTAAGATGTATACGTTAGATATGTATGTAATTTTTGCATACCCATCATAGCTCAATAACAGTAAGTAAGTAAAACCAAGGGGAGCCATTGCTGTGAGGGCAGTCATTGCTGTAAGGATACTCACTGGTAAACACCACATTTTATTTCAGTTGTCTTCAGCATTCCCCAATCCCACCCATGGCCTAACTCCATTGCAAAAAATAAAATAAATAAACTCAGCAAGGTGGCAAAGAAACAGTAAGAAGAGGGTCTAACAGGGACAGAGGGAAAAAACGACTCTGAACCTTTTTGTGTTGTTCTTTCCTCTTTAATTCACTCATGTTCCCCAAGTCACTTGCCCTTCATTAAGCAAATTAATGAAGAGGCTCATTGCATTTCCCTCCTGTTGTTTCTTATCTAGATGGGTGGTAAGTCCATTGGGCAGAGGTCATGTCTACACTCTACAAACCTTTCAAAAATATTTATATTATAGGTGGGGGCCAGTCCTTGTTCACAATCCTGACCCACCAGAGAAAAGAATGCAGAGTCTGTAGGAACCAACCAGCCTCCTCCACTTGTGCTCAGGTTAAACCTTCCATCCTGATGCCAGACCACAAAGAACAGAGCGCCCAGAAGCTTCCTGGAAATTGGACAGCACTGAGATGACCTTGTGTCAGCGTTGCCTTGGAGACCGTTGCAATGTGTTGGAATTGGCTGTGGAGCTGCGTGCGTGTCTGCTGCGGCTGACCTCGCCAAAGGGAAGGGCAAGGTCAAGGTTAAGAAGCCTTCGAACGACCTCTGTGTGGCGTATTGATTTGGGAAAATATGTTTACACATTAAACCTCTTTTTTTGGTGCTTCCATTTTCCGACTAAATGATCTCCTCTTCTAAGATACAGCACAGTTACTTCTGTTCTCAGAGAAGGCTTGTATTGTGCTGGATGGGAAGGGCACCTGTGACTGAAAACTCTGGGTATTGGACAGACCTAACTCCATATCTGTGTTAGGCATTAGAGATATGATCAGATGCCAGAGAGAGAACTTGGTTTGCCTTTCTTTTACGCCAAGCCAAGACCCGTGTTCTCCATCCCTTTCCTTCTATACCGCAAAAAGAAGACTGGATCTCAACACAATGAGACCGTTGTTGGATCTAAAATTCTACTTCCATTGCCCCTGCCTCAAATGAAACCTTGGAAATCACAGCCTTGCTGGCTGTATAGATGCTTCTTATTTATTCTTAGGGAACAAAGAATTTGCCATTGACCAGATAGTAAAAAAAACACCCAAACTCCTTAAACATCAGTTTTACTTGAAGGGGAGCATTTAGCCTCCCAGTCATTTCAGATAGGATTCCTGAAAGGGACTTTCTTTCATTCTTCTCTCGCTACAGGCATAAACATTCTGCATTTTAAACTTGAAACATACAATGTTATCTACTTCTGGTGTCTTATGTAACTTTTCAGGAATGTTGCAAGACTTTCCGGGCTCTGTGAGATTGGGATGGAGAAAGGAGAGAAGAGGGCTGAAGGTATGGGGGGAGGAAAAAAAAAATCAAATGTTTCCATATATCACTGCGTTGGCTGTTTGTGACAAGAAGTTATTGCAATTAAGATACAAGCCGGATGTGTGGGCTAAACACTCTCAGCTGATATCACAGGCATTTATTGATAATGAAGACTTGGAGGAAGGGAACTGGAAAATTGTTGTCTTTAGTTGTTTCCAAGGCAAGAGGACAAACCATATGGATTAATCAAAAAATTACTTCACCTTATCTAGAAGAGAAAACTGTTTATTTTACTGCAAAAGGAATGTTTCTGTCAAGTTTTAAGTGTCAATCTTCTAGGTTTGGGCTTTACATTGTACAGTTCACTGCATAAGCACATTGTCTCGCCTTAAACGATCATTTTGGAGCTGCTGAATGACTTGGCAAACAGCCACAGCTATAAGAATAAGGAATAAACATTCCGGGGAGTTTACATACAGAAACCCTTGCTTACCTGGGCCACTTTAACCCAACTAAACCTGAATTTGCCTATTGGGAGAATAGGTAAATGTCCCCCTAGACTTACTAAAGCAAAATGGATTTCATTTGAAATCTTGCTACTTTCAAGCAAGACATTATCAGGGAAAACCCTAAAAAAAATATTCCAGAATGTCCTTTGTAAATGCAGTGCTAAGTTAATGGAATAATTAGTGAAAAGCAGAACTCTTGCGAGGCTAATTTAAAAGTGAAATATAAGAACAGAGTATCTCAGATAAACGCTAAGCAGAGAGTAAAAAAATCTGGAAATATTAATGTCACGCACAGAAAAACACAATGACAGAGTAGCAAGAGAGCATGAATCTTTCCAGAGAGCTAAACTTCAGGATCTTTTAGGAAAAAAATTAATGGTGCATGTGAAATGAGCTTTCATAATTAGACATTCACCACATGTTCTTTGCCTTCCTAAAGAAGGCACTCTGAAAATTTCTACATTTCAGATTTTTCTTGGCTGAGTATGTCACCCTGTTCAATATATCATCATCTATAGCATGAATAAGAAAGTCAGGTTACTTATCACCAATTAAACAAAAATTGGATGAAGATGATTCCTTGAGGGTACTTATCTGTATGAAAAAGATTGGCCTGCTGGATTATTGAATTAATATACGTATGGACTCGTGATTATACAAATGGGGCAATATCTCACTGGGACTTTTATCAAACTCAAAATAGCCCATATCCAGTATGCATCAGCTCAGATACTCTTTAGAAATCACTCAGGTAACTTGTTTGGGTTGGAACAAATCTAAAATTACAATAAGAATTTAGGTTGCTTCAGAAAGTCCTTCCAATAATAGTGGACGGTCAGGGAATTCAGATGAGTGGTCCTGGCTTTAAAGATTTAGATAACTTTAGTGTCAAGTCTAGTTGCAGTAAAGCCCATGTTAAATTTACCTGAGTCATGGAAAATTACAATGCCCTCATAGCATATGAAATGCATACATATCAGAAATCAGTATCTAAGCTCTCCTGTTCTCTGGAGAACTCCAGAACACAGGAAGGCACTCAGTAGACAGGACTTGTTAGTGCCACCTGTTCTTTGTGAAGGGTGGAATGATCTCCTCCAGCTTTGCTTTCCCTCTTTCCATCAACAAGTTCTCATGAGGTAACCAGATATGGAATTCTATGTCAGACACACAGTCAGCTGACAAACAGGTTTATGCAATAGACGCATATGAAGAAAATAACTTTCTTAGATATAAAGAGATTCATGTGTGTTGCAGACCAATCAAAAGACCCAGTAACTGGGATAGGGAATCTTAATGCAGCTGCATTCTGATGAGGCCCTCTGTTTCCCTGGCAACGGCAGCTCTGCAAATACACACTCTAGATTCCCTTTAACTTTACAGAGAAGAACACATAAGCGACCATAGAGGGGCTTTTATCTGAGGACATTTACCAAAAATCTTCCTATAGTTTCCCTTTTACAGGGGATGAAAGAGAAGCTTTATAACATTTTCCAGATACGGAACACATGATCACAGGGTTTAGAGGCTCTTATCCCAGTGTGTCTGTTCTATTATTCCTAGAGTGTCTTTAGAGGGTTCTTATGGAAGTTTCCAAAACCAAATTAACCATTAAACGGGCCAACCCATTAGTGAGACTCATGCCACTAGCCATTTACACGTGTGCATACAAACATACATTTACAGATAGGTCATACTCTTCAGGAAATAGAGGGCAGGGAAGATTCTACAGCTGTCCAATATGTTACTTCCTCTTATATACTCAATTTCCAGAAAAGAAACAAATGTCATTAATGTACCACTCTTCATTTCTTCCTGCTCAACCTACACCTTACTGGGCAAAGACCACTGCTCAGAATTACACCCATTCCATGTGCTTTGCTTGCCTTCTTTAACCCCTAGTCTGGAGTAATCTGTCATTTTGCCTTTAATTTATTCTATGCAGAGTTCATTATAACTGTGGTTATTTTTTTGTAGCTCACAGAATAGCAAAATTGGAATTAGCCTTAGATACTATCTACCCCAGTGTGCTAACCTAACTAAGGCATGACTCCTCTACTGTCCATCATTCTGTGTAGACACATAATTGCAGCATGTGCCTCCCGTTGACGGGGAACCCACTCCTATGATTAGCAATTTTAATTTTAAGAGAGGTCTTCCTTGTACCTAACCTTGATCCTCTGAAGTGGTACAAATTAGTTTGCTCTTTCTTTCAGAGCAGATTTTTAAAATTAATTTTTATTGGAGTATAGTTGATTTACAATGTTTTGCTAGTTTCTGTTGCACAGCAAAGTGAATCAGTTATACATGTACATGTATCCATTCCTTTTTAGTTTCTATTTCCATATAGGACATTACAGAGTGTTGAGTAGAGATCCCTGTGCTATACAGTAGGTTCTTATTAGCTATCTATTTTATATATAGTAGTGTGTATATGTCAATCCCAATCTCCCAATTTATCCCTCTTCCCTCCCCCTTTCCCCCTTGGTAGCCATAAGTTTGCTTTCTACATCTGTGTCTCTATTTCTGTTTTGTAAATAGGTTCATTTGTACCATATTTTTAGATTCCACACATAAGTGATATCATATGATATTTGTCTTTATCTGTCTGACTTATTTCACTCATTATGACAATCTCTAGGTCCATCCATGTCGCTGAAAATGGCATTATTTCATTCTTTTTTATGGCTGAGTAATATTCCATTGTATATAACACCACATCTTCTTTATCCATTCCTTCATTGATGGACATTTAGGTTGCTTCCATGTCCTGGCTGTTGTAAATAGTGCTGCAGTGAACATTGGGGGTACATGTATCTTTTTGAATTACACTTTTCTCCGGATATATGCCCCGGAGTGGGATTGCTGGATCACATGGTAACTCTATTTTAAGTTTTCTAAGGAACCTCCATACTGTTCTCCATAGTGGCTGTACCAATTTACATTCCCAACAACAGTATAGGAGGGTTCCCTTTTCTCCACACCCTATCCAACATTTATTGTTTGTAGATTTTTTGATGATGGCCATTCTGACTGGCGTGAGGTGATAACCTCACTTTAGTTGTGATTTGCATTTCTCTGATAATTAGTGATGTTGAGCATCTTTTCATGTACTTCTTGGCCGTTCGCATGTCTTCTGTGGAGAATGTCTATTTAGATCAGAGCAGATTTTTAATCTAAAGACAGATACTTTAGACCATATTTCCATTCCTCCCTTTTCAGTTAATGTTCCCTTGACAGAAGTTTCTGATAAAGACTAGCCCGGGCCAATTCTAGAGGGAGTTGACATAAATGTATACTTGCCTCCATTTTTATAAATGATAGCTAGTGTTACTGGAGTGTGGTTTCCTTCAGGTTAGGACAATGGGGACAAATCAGACTACTCTTCTTTTTCTAGTGTAAAGAGATGAACACCATGTCATCTCCCAAAGGTCTACACGCTGTTCCTTATGGTTTACGAAATAGTAATTGTAGTAATAGTCATGTACTATGGTTTGGTAGCTCAGTCCTTTTCAGGAATTGGGCCGAATAACTGCAGAGGACTGTGGACTTCTAAAATGCAATTCAACACCCATCGATGGTAGAGAATATCAGTAATGGCATCAGTTAGGACTAAATGTAACACAACACCCATAACATGAATTACCCTTTCTGTTCCCCGCAGGGGGAACTCAGTCCCAGGTAAGCCCTGGCAGGAGGAGCAAGGGCATGCCCTCAGAAGGGCCTCCAGGAGCTTCCCTGGTGGCGCAGTGGTTGAGAGTCCGCCTGCCAATGCAGGGGACGCGGGTTCGAGCCCCGGTCCGGGAAGATCCCACATGCCACGGAGCAACTAAGCCCGTGCGCCACAACTACTGAGCCTGCGTGTCTGGAGCCTGTGCTCCGCAACGGGAGAGGCCGTGACGGTGAAGAGGCCCGCGCACCGCGATGAAGAGTGGCCCCCGCTGTCCGCAACTGGAGAAAGCCCTCGCACAGAAATGAAGACCCAACACAGCCAAAAATAAATAAATAAATTTATTTTAAAAAATGAAGGACTGGGCTTCCCTGGTGGCGCAGTGGTTGAGAGTCTGCCTGCCGATGCAGGGGACGTGGGTTCGTGCCCCGGTCCGGGAAGATCCCACATGCCGCGGAGCGGCTGGACCCGTGAGCCATGGCCGCTGAGCCTGCGCGTCCGGAGCCTGTGCTCCGCAGCGGGAGAGGCCACAACAGTGAGAGGCCCGCGTACCGCAAAAAAAAAAAAAAAAAAAAATGAAGGACCTCCAGATATTTGTGTGCTCTGGAGAGAAGCCTACCACTGGCACCCAGGCAGAGCTGCAGACCTTCCACCACCCTCAGGAAGCACATGGAAGAGGTTCCCACTGGACATAAACCCTGCTGGGGAAAAAAATAATCAAAGGGGGAAGGACTGGCAATCTATAAAGCTGTGTTGCGTGTGGTTTTATTTATTTATGTTGGAGAGGTTTTTCTTTTCCTTGTCTAAGGAGATCTTTCTCAGTTGTATTCATTAGAGAATGTATAAGTGGAGTCCTCTGCTCTTGCTTCTTTCTGACTATAGGAATTTACTGATACATCCAGCACTGAATTCACCTATCTAGAAAGGGAGCTCCAAATCTCTCAAGGCAAATATGTCACCTCCACCCCATCCCACCCAGGTGAAATAGAATTGCCCCTCTTCTGTGCTGTATGTTGACATCAATTTTGCATGTGATGATGACTGTCCCTCTCGTATTGGAATTAGTGGAAGTGCCTCTTTCTCCTCCCCTGGCCCATAGGCATCTTTAGAGTGGGAAGCCTGTGTTGACTTCCTGGTAGCATCCCCCAGCGATTTCCCATCCTCCCCTCACACATAGGTAAACGTACTATCTTAGAAGATTGTTCTTTCAAAGACCAGCAACTTACTCTAGAAAAAGCAGTAGTAGATTCCAGAATGCTCTAGGGTAATGAGAAAATGGACCCATCCAGCCCTGCCGGTCCAAGATGGTCCTGAAGACTCCAGCCTTTCCAGAAGGGGAGGTGGTAAGAAGGTCCTTGAGTATTTAAAAGACACTTACTTAAATGCACCGTAAATGAGCAACTGACTCAAGTAAAAGAAAATGTTTTCATGATTTCAGTATACCACATTTGCTTTTTCACCCCAAAATTAAGCTAGTATACACTTAGTAGCATTCTAATGTTTATGTAATTTAACATGCCTTGAAAGAGGACGTAGTGAGCCCATATTTTGTCTTCTCTCCATATGAGATAGGTCAGGAGAAAAAATAAAGGTTGATGTCTGCAAAACATGAAACCCTTAATAACAACTATTTTATACTAAGAAGATACGGACTTCTGATGTGTAGATACAGTTAAGAACTAAAAGGTCAAAAGTATAAGAATGAGTCCACTCCCTAAAGTAGAGCAGAAAAACAAAAACCTCAGACAGATATCCAAGATTGGAATCAGAGTGATTCTACTCCACTTCTGTGCAGTCTGGGCCAGAATCCAAACTCAAAACAATTGTAATTTCAGAAAGTCCCACCCTGAGAGACAGGTTGAATTTCCCTCTGGAGAATTGACGGGTCAGTTAAAACATGGATCTCATTGATTTAGTTACATCATCTTTATGGGCATCAGTTGTCTTTGTAATTCTCATGAAAATCCCACATAGTAGCCAAAATGGACAATGTATTGTCCAATAAAGCTTCCAGAAATGAACTGTGGATATGCAGTCTCTCCAACATCCTGTGGGAAGGTTGAGCAACGTTACCTTTGGATCTTTACCTGAGTCACTGACTCAAGCAGAGAGGCCCCCACTGGAGAGCATACATACATATGGATACACACAGAACAACACACATTTCTATTTATGTTCAAAACAGAAGACAGCACAGATGGGAAACAATGTTTGCTGTGAGTCTACGTTTTGTGTTTGGAGATGCCTGTTTCTGATTTTGTATTTAATTTTACTTGCATTTAATATTATTTTCATCTTTGGTTATAATCTATGAGAAATAAGGTATTTGTTTTTTCATTTAAACATTTGTTTTGTAGAACTGCTATTTACCAATGACAGAAGTAAGAAAAAAATTGGAAGAATTCATGTTAAGAAATCTTTATAATGACCTTAGATTGGAGGATTCATTTTTGATGATTTTAAGAATAGACTTTAGTGCCTATCTTGGTTTGGTCTCTAAGAAACCAAATCTGCCAAAATCATGAGAGAGAAGCCAGAAGAACACTTAAGCGAGTATTCTTTACTTTGTGACAGTGTGGTTATTTATTTAGTAGTTAACATCTGTTCTACAATTTTCCCAGAATGATTGTGAATATGAAATCAGATAACATATGAAAAGCACCATTACAAATTAAAAGTGCTATAAAAACGTGCCATTATAGAGGCTTCCATATAACGGACTCTTATTTTGACATGTTATAAAACCTAAGTTTACTACAAAACAGAAATCTGAGTAGCAGTCTTTGAAATCCAATTCCAGAATTATCTTGAGACCAGACTTTCAAAATCCTTTCAAGTGGAAATGTATTAAAGAATAGAAATTAGTCTATTATGTTCTTCTTCCCCATCCTTAGTTCACCAGAGACATTAGAACCTTTCTGAAGAGTTACCAGTTCAAAAGCTGCTAACGGCTAGATGCCAGTATTGAATTTATAAAGACCAAATTCTCTGAAAATGATAGTATTTAGTGTGAATTTCCACCCATTCGCCTTTCCGTTTGTAATTAATTCATTCAGAAATATTTTTATTTCATGGAATTGACTTCTTCATAAGTCTTCATGGAATCAGCATTAAATATTATCTCCTTTCACTTAGGAAAGAGAAAATGCATTGTACTCTGTCAACAGATAGTTACACAATAAAAATTCAACTTAGAAAAAAAACAAGGGCTTCCCTGGTGGCGCAGTGGTTGAGAGTCCGCCTGCCGATGCAGGGGACACGGGTTCGTGCCCCGGTCCGGGAAGATCCCACGTGCCGCGGAGCGGCTGGGCCCTTAAGCCATGGCCGCTGAGCCTGCGCGTCCGGAGCCTGTGCTCCGCAACGGGAGAGGCCACAACAGTGAGAGGCCCGCGTACCGCAAAAAAAACCAAAAAGCAAGTCATTGGGAACTGGGGGAAAATGGATCTCTAGGTGTTTTGAGAATGTAATGGGACAAAATGAGGAAATACTTTTTATTTTTTATTTTTTAGAGCTGTTTTAGATTTAAAGAAAAATTCAACTGGAAGTACAGAGAGTTCCCATAACCTCCCTCTCTCCTGTACTCATTTTCACCTGTTATTAACATTTTTCCATTATTGTGGTACATTTGTTATAATTGATGAACAAATATCAACACTTTTTTTTTTTTTTTGCGGTATGCGGGCCTCTCACTGTTGTGGCCTCTCCCGTTGCAGAGCACAGGCTCCGGACGCGCAGGCCCAGCGGCCATGGCTCACAGGCCCAGCCGCTCCGCAGCACGTGGGATCTTCCGGGACCGGGGCACGAACCCGTGTCCCCTGCAACGGCAGGCGGACTCTCAGCCACTGCGCCACCAGGGAAGCCCTTGACACATTATTATTTACTAAAGCCCACTGTTTACATTAGGGTCACTCTTTGTGTTGTATGTTCTATGAGTTTTGACAAATGTGTAATAACATGTACCCACCATTATAGTGTCATACAGAATAGTTTCACTGCCCCTCAAATTTCTCTGTGTTCCAACTGTTCATCCCTCTCACTCCACCCGCCCCTGGCAATCATTCATCTTTTTATTGTCTCCGTAGTTTTTTCTTTTCCAGAATGTCATAGAGTTGGCATCATGCAGCGTGTAGCCTTTTCAGACCAGCTTTTTCCAATTAGCACTATGCATTTAAAATTCCTCCCTGTCTATTCATGGCTTGATAGCTCATTTCTTTTCATCGCTGAATGATATTCCATTGTATGGATATAACACGGTTTATTTATCCATTTGCCTACTGAATGACATCTTGGTTGTTTCCAATTTTTAGCAATTATGAAGAAAGCTACTATAAGCAATTGTGTACAGGTTTTTATGTGGACATAAATTTTCAATTTATCTGGGTAAATACCTAGGATTATGATTGCTGGATCATATGGCAAGACTATGTTTAGCTTTGTAAGACACTGCCAAACTGTCTTCTAAAGTGGCTACACGAGGGGAATATTTTAAACTGTTTTTGGAAGCAGCAAGTGACATATATCACATGATACGAATTCATTCGTCATTCAAATATGGCAAGATATTAAAGTATACAATAGAAAAGAGTATGATGTTTTCTTAAAGGAAAGCCTAATACTATTCACATATGATGAAAAGACAAATATATATTTTCTTAACTTATTACATCATCTTCAATTTAACCAACCAATTCCATTGTATTTCTAGCCCTAGAACAGTGCCTGACACATAGCAAGCCAATGGTGAGTGCCTCTATTTGCAGTACATGTATATATCTTATCCTATGTCCTTCCTGAATCTCAAAGTCCTTCAGCCTCAAATAAAAGCCTCCCAAAGAGCCCCCCGTTGTTGTCGTGGCATCAGCACCATCTCTGCCGTAGAGCCGTGAAAACTGTAAGTGTGCGGGTGATGCGTGCTATCTTGTTCCTCTGTGGCTGGGCCGGATCCAGGACCTTGACCTAAGGCAGAGTCAGTCACGTGACTGATTCCATTGTTGCTGCTGTGAGGATCTCAGTCTTTTAGGTCGTCACTGCAGGTAGCAGCCTCCGCTGCTTTCCCCAACCACTAAGCCGCTGTACTGTCCCCTCTGTAATCCCCCTCTACATACTTCTTGGGAGCAGAACTTCCTCTCTTTCTCCCTTTCTATCATCTTGCCTTCTTTCTTAACTGATTGAGTGTAACTTCTCAGGATGACAGACGTAAAATAAGACACTGATTGGTCTGGAAGACCCCAAGTTTCATAGAAGGGGACAAACACGTAACCAGAAAAGGACAGGACCATGTGTTAAGTGAGATATGTGACCAAAATGCTCTCAGATCACACAGGAAGGTGGGGCAAGGTGGAGCTGAGCCTGGAAGACCTGGAAGACTTTATTTAAAACAGTTGGGAGTGTGGAAGGTGAGATTGGGTGAGAAGTGAGTCCTCCTGATAAACATATCCCGCAGGAGAAGTTAAAAAAATAGTAGCTGAAAGTCGTGATGTGGAGGAAGGAAAGAATGTTTTAGAATGTTCTCACAAGGCCTTCCCAAAGGGGGAGAGGCCCAGCACTGCTGGAGGCCACCGAGACTGGCAGGGTGTCCACTGGTCCCCCAGTACCTTGAGATGTGTAACTGTCCACGCGTGAGAGTTCATTGTCTCTAACTTTGCCCGAGACAAGCCCTACTTTCCGTGAAGACAAGCCTTAGTATTCTGAATAGCTCTGAATACAGGACTGAGGCAATCACTGGCTGGAAAACAAAACTAAAAAATAAATATCCTTGGTTCTTGAGATGGAAGAACCAAATCAATGCTTTAGATTCTCGGACCAGCAACATCAGCACCACTAGGACCTTGTTAGAAATGCAGATTGCTGGGCCCCGTCCCAGATTTACTGGATCAGAGACCCTGGAGGTGGAGCCCAGCAACCTATGTTTTAACAAGTCCTCCAGGAACTCTGATGCCTGCTGAAGTTTTGGAACTGCTGCCTTAGACAACTGTAGCTGTCAGTGAGAGGAAGACTGGCATTTTAATCAAGGCTTTGTTTATATTATTAATAAACCAGTTTCTAACTGAAGAAAAAACACATATAACTCTACGAATAGGACAGTTTCAGGATTTTAGCTCAACCAGGACTGAGTAATATAGTTAAACTAATCTAATCTAGTGCTTCCTTTCTTGAGATAAAGCAAATCCTCTGGACCTATGCAAGAGTGTAAAAAGCATAATAAAGGTGACTGAACTGTAAAAATGTACAGCGCTTTATTTATCCATGTTGACAGTTCAGTTGTAAATGTTTACAACACTTCATAGACCACATGAGAAAGCACACTGACCCACGTGAAAGACGTAACAGTCATCAAAGCTTGAGAAATGTTGGCGGGGGCTGGGGGCTCATTGCAATAAAAGCAAGAGAAAAGGGGGCTAAGGGCCAAGCCATATTGATAAATATTTACAAGCAAATCACTGAAGAATGAGAGGGGGTCTATTATAGTCAAAAGGCAACAGGTCATTTTTGAATAGTGGCATCTGAAACTGGAAACAAATTTGTTGCTGAAATACAAATTGGAGGAAATTGCTTTTGTGGGAAAACATTTCCTCTCCTCAGTGGGTTTCTCTTTTGTGTTCTGCCTGTTCTGATCGTGGAATTTCAGAGGCAACTGGGATCTCCTGATAGGGGACTGGCTTCTGTTCCAAGCTCCCCACGGTAGCCTAAGGAAAAAGGTGCCTTCTCCCCTAGGTCTGCTTTCCTCGTCAAATATGGTTACCTTACTACCTAACTCTCACTCAAAGGCTATAAGATCTTCAGATGATTGTTTATAACACAGAGCATTTAAAAAAATTGAGCCTAAAGCTCTCATTTCAATCCTCCCAATCTTTCCCTTCTCCCTTCGCGGTGAGTTCAAAATTCTGAAGGTTTAAAATCGTGGCCTTGAGCTCGAGGCTGTCAGGAATTTTTTCAGCATAGAAAGGAGTTTGTGTCTCTGAATAGTATGAACAACAGGAAACAAAGACAGCTGTCCTTCTCTTGAAATAATAATACCGAGCACACGCAGGTATCCTGCACAAGGACGTTTTAAAAAAACACCCATTGAGTTTACCTCCTCGGAAGTTGTCATTCAAAGGTCATTGGAGCAGAGCTTGAAGAGTGACATCACAGAGTGAGGAGGAATGAAAATGGGGGAGGGCTATTGCTGCCACCCTATGACCAGGGCGGTGACCATCTGCAGGGCTAGACCATGTTCCACCATTGCTGTCAGCCCCCGGGCGGCTTAGGCCCCTCTTTGGGAGGGACAAGGTAGCAGAGGTCACTGCCCTGGGCTGACAGTGCCATGTCATGTTGTTAGGAGATGGCAAGAGCCACTTGCCTACCCCCAATCCAGATACCAATCCTGTAAAACATGGAGGGTGCAACCCCTTGGAGACTGTCCATCAGCCATGGGTTGGAGAAGTGGGCCTGTGGGAAGGAGAGATCCATTTCCCCACCCAAGTCCGGGGTCATATCTTCATTTTGCCCTTGTCTCCACAAATTATGTAATCAGTGTATACAGGACTAGTAAGTGAGAGACTAGACTTTGAATCCAAGTCTGCCTGACTCTGAAGCTCCTGCTTTTAACAACAACTATGTTTAAGGCATTATATTGGATTACAGAAAGTATACAGGTAAGAACCAATTGTGGTTCCTTATGTCAGGGAGCTTAGAATGATGAACAAATTACAATCCCTTCTTTTCGCATAAAATACAGGTGGAGGAGGTAAAGAATAAGTAAAAAGCAATACGGTGTGACAAACGCAAGGACAGAAATAAGCACAGGGTACCTTGGAAGAATAGATGTGAGGCATCTAAACTTTTGGAGGTCAGGGAAGGCTTCCTGGAGGAGTTGACTTGTTAGTGCTAATCTAACTGATCAAATGGATAAAGCGAACAAAGTGTGTAAGGGGTAACAGAAACAAGGACTGGTGACGTAGAGTGTGTTCAGTGTGTTTAGTTTGTGTTCAGTGTGTGTTCAGTGACGTAGAGTGTGTTCAGTGTGTCTCCAGCTTGAAAAATGAGATCTGGGTTTGGGGGAAAGGGTGATAAGAAAGGCTGGACAAGTGGCAGTTACCTCTTGTGGAACAGAGGAAAGAGAATCACTGAAACATTTTAAGGGGAAAATGATGTAATAAGATTTATATCTGGAGGAAATCATTCTGATGATCAGGATAGTGAACCGAATTCAACTTCCATTTATCTGTGTCTCCAAACCCCCGAACCAGCCAAAAAAGTGATAGAAGGAGAATAAATCAATAATAACATTAGGAAACAAAAAATGGTATCATTGGTAGACCTGAGATTTTGAGGAATTCATAGAGAATAGAAAGTATAAAAGAAAATGTACTTTCCTGGAGAAGTTGGAGCAGCTTTGGGGAACTCCAAGTTCAAAGGACCCAGTGAGGCAACATGCTGGCGCTCACTTGGGAGTTACGGTCAAAGCAGCTGAAACCGGGTCCCCCCACCTTGTCCTTCCTCATTTGGGAAGCACGTGAACAGGCATGGTGTGTACCCAACACTGAACCTCTGGGGGTGAACACTGCGGCCAGGAAGATGGCAAGGCACCGCAGGAAGACGCCGGCCTCTCAGAAGGACAGGGCTCTCTTTCTCTTCCTGGCTTATTTCACTTAGCAAAAGGTCCTCCAGATTCATCCATATTGTCACAAGTGGCAAGATTTCTTTCTTTTTTGTGGCTGCATCATGTTCCTGTGTGTGTGTGTGTGTGTGTGTGTGTGTGTGTGTTTATGGCTGAATAATATTCCACTCTGTACATATCACATTTTCTTTATCTCTTCATCCATTGAGGACAGTTAGGTTGTTTCCATATCTAGGTTATTATGAATAATCCTGCAATGAACATAGGGGTGCAGATATTTCTTCAATATTCTGACTTCAGTTCTTTCGGATATATACCCAAGAGTGGGATTGCTCGATCATATGGTAGTTCAATTTTTAATTTTTTTTTGAGACACCACCATACTGTTTTTCATAATGACTATAGTTAATAATATGGTATTGAATACTTGAAAGTTGTTGAGAGTACATCTTAAGCATTCTTATCACAAAAAAATAGTAACAAAAAAGTAATAAATTAAAAAGAAATTACCTATGTTAACTTCCGAGGTCATGGATGTGTTAATTATTTTTATCTTGCTAATCATTTTACAATGCATATGTATCAACTCATCACCCCGTACACTTTAAATATATACAGTTTTATTTGTCAGTTATTCCTCAATAAAAGATAGGACTCTTTAACACTCTCTTTTTGTGGTTAACGTTCTTTTTTTTCTATTCTTTATTTTTTTCTTTCTTAAATTATTTTTCCTTTATTTTATTTAAAATTTTTAAACACTCTTTAACAGTGATGCACTTTTGCCATCATTCTGTCCTCACCAGAACCAGCTTGCTGCTAACTCAAAAGGAGCCAAGCCAGGGCTCTCAGATACAAAGCACAAAACACAAGATGTTTGGAAAGGACCAACAAAGATCTTAGATTAAAAATAGACTAAATACTAAAACATAAATTTAATAATTTCCCAAAAAGCAGAAATGATTAATTAGAAAATGTTTTGGAAGAAAAAAAATTCCATTTGTAATAGCAAAAACAAAAACAGAAGCCTGAATAATATGTCCAAGAAATGTACAAAAAACCATATAAAACAAAATCACAGAAATGTAGGGAGGGACATTTAAAAAGACCTAAATAAGTATCCATATCCTTGGACAAGAAGATTCATTGTTGCAAAATAGTTGTTTCTCTCTAAAGTATCCCATAAAATTAATGTAATACCAATTAAAATCCCAAGAAGATATTTCATGTTACTTGACAAGCTCTCAATTTTATATGACATAAAAATTTATGAAAATAACCAAGAGAATTTTTTAACAGAAAAAAAGTAAACTTGCCTTACTAGATATAAGAACATGTCATTAAGCTATAAATAATGAAAACATTGTGGCATTAAAACAAAACATAAAAACATATTAGTAAAAGAATGGAAAGACTAGAATGAGACTATGTATTCGTGGAGTTGTAGTTTATCATGAAGTAGCATTTCACATCATTGGGAAAATGACCAACTATGCAATAAAAGGTATTAGACCATTGCCTACCAATGTGAAAGAAAAAAAAAAACACAAAGGACTCTTCTACTTAACACCATAAACAACATGAATTCCCAATAGATTATCAAAAGACAATATAGGATAATTTTTAAATCTGTGGTTGGGACAGTCTGAGCAAGAGAAAAAAATCCAGAAGCTCTATACGTCAGATGAGTGATTGATCAATCGATAAATAGATGGAATTCATACAAATGAATTAAAGAATCTTTAAATGGACAAAAAAGTGTGTATTTGTCAAAACACAGAAATAGAGATACTGTCAAAAATATAACATGTTTAATATCTCTGGAATTACTAAGACAATAAATATCATATTTTACCACCATAAAAACATTTAAAAGATAAACAAAATCAGTTGCAGAAACAGGCACTTTTGGTGAAAGTGCTAATAGGTAAAGAATTTTTACAATGTAATTTTGTGCAGTTTCTATCAAAAATGAGAGAATTCATAATCTTTTCTCAGCATTCTGCTTTTAGGGAGTCTATTCTATAGAAACAGGCCAAATGTCACACAAATGCAGCATTTTTAAATTTTAATTTGAATTACTTATTTATTTATTCATTTATTGGCTGTGCCACACAACTTGTGGGATCTTAGTTCCCCAACCGGGGATTGAAGCCAGGCCTCTACAGTGAAAGAGTAGAGTCCTAACCACTGGACCACCAGGGAAGTCCCAATGCAGCATGTTTTTAAAATAGCAAAGAACTGTAATAAGCTTTAATGTTTATCAATAAGTAAATCACAATATATTCATTCTATGAAATATTTTACAGTAGTTAAACAGAATAAAGTAGACTTTATATATCTAAATGAAAAATTCTCCAAGACAAATTTTTAGGGGGAAAACAAAACTGTGGGATAACACATATGGTATAATCATGTTTTTGCAAACACTAACAAAGGAAAAGATATATGGAAGTGTGTGTGTGTGTCTGTTAAGAGGCACAGGAGACTGGAGGGAAACGAAATTTAGGATGGTGAATGTGTAGGGAAGTGATATGGGAGGGTGGGCAGGAAAGAAGTGTTTGGATAATTTGATATCTGAATTTTCTACATTAAAAATACATTTATACATAATATATAATACCTAATTGTAAAGCTAAAATATTTTAATGAAGGATCATGGCTAAGGCATTCACATGGATTGGGGGCTGCAGTGGGATGATATGGGTAAGCAAAACCAGAAGCAATGAGACCATTTAGAAGAGTAGCTCAAAGCTGAAGTGAGAGAGAATGGCCCCCTTAGGCTCTGGGCAGGTTGGTTGGGGAAGGTCACTTCTCAAAGCAGACAAATTCTAAAGTCAGGAATAAGGCAATATTGAAAGGACTTGGTGATAGTTATATCCGGGTGCACAGGGAGTCAAAGTTGATTCCAGCTTTCTCGCTCTATGGCCCTCACCACCTCATACATTTCCCATCCTAAGTTCCCTTCCCAGGGGCATTACTATTAAAGGCTTATTATGCACCTCTGCAAGGCTTTCACTTTAATTTCTCTGCATTTTCACACAAACACATACAACAATTTTTCTTCCCTTCTTTCTTCCCTCTTTATTTTTTTCCTTTCTCCCTTCCTCGCTCTTTCTTTCTTTCTTCTTAATGAGGTTTCTACCTTATGTATTATTCTGCAAACTGAGTTTTCACTTAGTAAGATTGTCTTGGAAAATTCTTTCTTTCTATCTATCTATCTATGTACCCATACATCCATGCTTTGAGTTCAGAGAAGCAGGCACAAAACAACGTCAGCTATTAATAGTTGATGCCATGGTTACAGCTAGGGCTGTTGCCTTGAACCTTACTGTAAAGCCAGGGAGGGTGGAGCAGTTAAAACTCACAAATGTGATTTAGTGACCACACTAAGAAGCCTATGGGAAACAGTTATGGGAAAAATTTAATGTGGTTTATCGTTTATTGTCAGGGGACTATTTTCACTGTCAGAAAATGCAGAGCACTCAACAAATGTGTCCCTACACCACACAATCTCCTAAGCCATCTACAAAAGTACTTTCATTATTTCCTATTTACTCAATTAGAGAATTATTACGCAGGCTCTTTTAGGGTTAGTCCAACTTCCCTTGATGATGGTGGGAAGAACACACATTTGATTCTCTCCATGAGTGTTCATTTGCTTTAAGGTTGATCTATTTTAAGGAAATCAAAATGCTTCATTTATCTTACACAGTTTGTGGAGTAAGATTTTTTTCATCTCATTGCATCATATGCTTTTTTGTTTGTTTGTTTTTTTGCGGTACGCGGGCCTCTCACTGTTGTGGCCTCTCGCGTTGCGGAGCACAGGCTCCGGATGCGCAGGCTCAGCGGCCATGGCTCACGGGCCCAGCGGCTCCGCGGCACGTGGTATCCTCCCAAATTGGGGGACGAACCCGCGTCCCCTGCATCGGCAGGCGGACTCTCAACCACTGCGCCACCAGGGGAGCCCCCCCTTCTTTTTCCTCTTTTCCATCCTGTCTCACTCTCTTCTATACTGCCCAATACTCTCTCCTACCTATAGTTTGGCAGACTGCCAAAAGGTTTAAAAGCACCCAGCTACATATAACAACTTCTTTATCCCTTCATCTGTCAATGGACACTTAGGTTGCTTCCATGTCTTGGCTATTGTAAACAATGCTGTTATGAGCATTGGGGTGCACGTATCTTTTCGAGTTAGTGTTTTCATCTTTTCTGGTTATATGCCCAGGAGTGAGCTTTCTGGATCATATCGTTAACTCTATTTTTTGTTTTTTGTCTTTTTTTGTCTGTGTGTGTGTGGGGGGGTGGGTATGCGGGCCTCTCACTGTTGTGGCCTCTCCCGTTGCGAAGCACAGGCTCTGGACACGCAGGCTCAGCAGCCGTGGCTCACGGGCCCAGCCGCTCTGCGGCATGTGGGATCCTCCCGGACCGGGGCATGAACCCGTGTCCTCTGCATCGGCAGGCGGACTCTCAACCACTGCGCCACCAGGGAAGCCCTATTTTTTGTTTTTTAAGGAGCCTCCATACTGTTCTCCATAGTGGCTGCAAAATGGAATATTACTCAGCCATAACAATGAAGAAATAATGCCATTTGCTGCAACATGGATGGACCTAGAGATTATCATACTAAGTGAAGTAAGACAGAGAAAGACAAATACCATATGATGCCACTTATATGTGGAATCTAAAAAAAAAGATACAAATGAAGTTATTTATAAAACATAAACAGATTCACAGCCATAGAAATTTATGGTTACCAAAGGGGGAAAGGGGGGAGGGATAAATTAAGAGCTTGGGATTAACAGATAAACACTACTATATATAAAATAGGTAAACAACAAGGTCATGCTGTATAGCACAGGTAACTATATTCAATACGTTGTAATAACCTATAATGGGAAAGAATCTGAAAAAATATATATATATGACTGACTCACTTTGCTGTACACCAAAAACTAATACAATGTTATAAATCAACTACACTTCAATAAAAAAATAAAAAAGAATCCAGATACCTCCATAGAGTGTCTGGATTCTTGCAGCATTAACTAAAATTTTTAGTGTCTAAACATACATATCCATATAAATTTGAAAACTTTATAAACATTTAGATCTCTATCACTATCACAATGCAAGAATTTTTAAAAACGTGTTTTGCTGTATGTTCTGATAGCCAATGAAAAACATTTTGTAAGACTTAGGAAAAAATAGATTTCAAAGCAGAAGCCTGTTGTCCTGTTTTAGACAGTATAGTTATCTAATTCCATGAATTTTAAACCCAAGAATTATGGGGTATCTTACCCGGACTTTTCCCTTTCTTTAACTTTACAATCATCCATACATGTAATCCTCTGTAAATTAAGATGATGCATTCAGTAAAGGCTAACTTATGCTTACAGTTAAGAGGTCTGATTAAAAGTGACTATTAAGGGGCTTCCCTTCCCTGGTGGCGCAGTGGTTAAAAATCCGCCTGCCAATGCAGGTGACGCGGGTTCGAGCTCTGGTCCGGGAGGATCCCACGTGCCGCGGAGCAACTAAGCCCGTGTGCCACAGCCACTGAGCCAGCCCTCTAGAGCCTGCGAGCCACAACTACCGAGCCCGCATGCCACAACTACTGAAACCTGCGCGCCTAGAGCCTGTGCTCTGCAAGAGTAGCCCCCGCTTGCCACAACTAGAGAAATCCCGCGCCCACGCACAGCAGCGAAGACCCAGTGCAGCCAAAAATAAATAAATAAATATTTTTAAAAAAGTGACTATTAAAAGAATAGTTACTTTTGAATATAAATTCCACTGAGTTGGATGGCTCTTAAAAAAACTTTTTTAAGCCTCTTAAAAAAACTCAGTTTGAAAGATGGAGGGCAATGTGTTCAGGACAAATCATCTCATATATTCAGCAGAGTCAAAATTAGAGGATTACATGATGGTAGCTGAACATTTTTATATGCAAAGATTCAAATTAAATTAGGTTATACAAAATAAATAGTTAAAGGGTAAAGAATCACAAGACACACATTCCAACTCTCTTGTGTGCTGATTTAACTTTCAGATATTTTTCAGGAGCCTGTGTGTGTATAACATTCACTGCTGCTGACCTCAGTGGCACTGGTTGTGTAGTTAATCACTCCTGAGACCAGTGAAGTCTGTCAGTTAAAAGCATTTTCTGCCCATCTTCTCACTGTGCATCCCTGTCCTGGGAGCTGTGTGTGTGTATATGAAGATATTGCAGAGGGTTAGAAGAGGAGATACCAAAAATCAATGCAAGGTATGTCAGGGCAGAATATATTTCAGTATAGTCCTAGAGAGAAGACTCTCATGAGTGAAAGAAGAGAACAATTAAGTAATAAGATAAATGCCCTGACCATCGGCACAATAGGACTTCAAAGAAGAGAGTGTTAGCCACCTTCTGGCTGGAGGTTTGAAAGTCTCCAACCGGGACTCCACCCCTAAAGTAGCCTTCCTCCATCCTCTGTGCTTCTTCCAGAGATTTTTCTAAAATGTGCATCTTTTCATTTGTTCTCGTTACTTTAACATTTTTCAGTGGCTTTCTACTCCCTTGAGGGTAATGTCCAACCTCTGTAGAATAAACAGAAAACTCTGATGCTTCAAGCTGCTGTACCTTCACATACAAGGTCCCTCTCTGAGGACCATCTTCTACATTCACTCTACCTGATAGACGCCTACTTATGCATACAAGATACTTGTGTGTTCAAGGTCAGGTTCATGTCCCAAACCCAATACATTAGGTATTTTCTGGAACACACCACCTTGACCAAGTTGAATTGACAATTTTGGTCCCCTTTATGGCTTCTGAATCCAGTTACTCTAGAATCTGTGATATTTTATTCCTGAGTCTCCACGTTAGGCTGTAAACCTGTAGAAGGACTCGTGTCTTTGTCTCCATAGCAGGGTGCCACGCATCTAATAATCCCTTCATTTGCTGAATAAGATAACAGACAAAGAATTACTGAAGGAGGTAGTACTTGATCTGGGTCTCCAGTTATTGGTAGGATTTGGGCAGGATTATGGGCAGGGGAAGAGATATGAGAAAAGGTTTAAAGTATATATATAGTTATATAATGTTTATGTGAGAGAGAGAGAGAAAAAGAAAGAGAGATGCTTGGAATAGGGGAGCTTAAATTTGATGTGTAGCATGAGATCACATTCTGAAACCCTGAGAAGCTACAACACGATGGTACCACATGAAATAAATAACTTGGGAAAAAAGCCCTATGTATTATAAGAGGCTGAAGAATAAAATCATGTTGGTTTTGAGTTGAGAAGCCCCGTGATCTCTTCCTTTTCCTTGTATGTCATACCCTTTTATAAAATCTTCTTTCCAGTGGAATTGATATGTATTAGAATCCAATGAAGCGTTAAATACTATATGATTGGAAAAATAACACTATTAAAACATTTAATCTAATGCCTTTGATTACAGTTATAATAAATATATTTATATTTATCATGAGCAATTTGCATATCGTCCTTTGATGATTAAATCCACTAATAATAGGTAAAGTTGGTTATCCTGGTACCAAAGAAGCCTAAAATCTAGTCGGGGTTGAAGGGGTTAGAGGCGGAGCTAATATTGAACATCTACTCTAATCTAGGCACCAAAAATTTATATAGTGTATCCAATTTAGCCCTCATAACTATCCTGGATGGTAGGAATCACTAACCTCATGTGTATATATGAAGAAATTAAAGCTCAGAGAATTGAAATACCATCCCCAAGATTACCTAGCTATGAGTAGAGGAGCTTTTCTTCAGCCCTAGGCCCACAGCACTTGAAAATGAGAAACAAAAGTCAGCCTTTTTTTTTAGCATCCTAGCAAAATGGTTAGAAATAAATCTTATATCAAAGATATTTTAGTATCTTAGTAATCAGGAGAGCATTTCTCAAAGTAAATTCTAATTCTAATCAAGTCAGTTCTAATTCACACAAAAACATGTACTTTTTGTAAATAATGTGGAAATGAAGGCTTGGGGTGAGGGGAAGGAAGACAGTTATCCTCTTAGAAATGTTGATTAAGCCAGTATTTTGTAGCCCTTAAAAAATTGTGGTATTTAACTACTTCAGTTAATTTAGTTGCTTCCCGTCATACACTCCCTCCATAAAGCTCTATCCCAGTACATTTAAGAGACTCAATCTGGAAGTCACGTAGTGGCTTTTAAAATTCAAGTGTAGAATTCTTCCCCAAGGTTTTAAGGAAGACTGGGCGTGTGACATTCTTTAGTGAGGTGTTCTTCCCCTCTGGCTTAATCCTTTCATCCCACCCCTGCGGTAACATGTAAAATGACTAAAGCTATCTGGGCTCTCAATACCATAAATCTTCATGTAATAGCACAGAGCTTAGCAAAGACAAATAGGGTTCTTGGGTATCTTTTTAGTAATACTGCTTCTATCGCTAAACCTCTTGCTTTTCACTCTTCTTGATCAAAGGCATAATTTAATTGAAATACAGGGTAGTCCAGTGCGCTTAGGGAATGTATCTTTAACTGGGAGAATTGTGGTCCTCTAACCAGGTTCCCATGTCCTATTGGGCAAGAATTTTACCGTTTTTTGTAACTCAGTTACAGTATTCTTGATATGGCTTACTTCTTTGCTGTAGGAATCAAGGATTCTTAAGCAGCAATGACTCACTATTTGGAGAACATAATAAAACAGCTTTGTACAACTCTATGATGAAATGTGAATGTTTTTGGTAGACTGTAAGCTGTACAGGTAGATTTACTCCCAAGATATTTCAAATTCATCATTTATGACCTCTAATAATATTCCTTCTTAAAAGGAATCCTTGAATAGTCACCATCGGTATTTCAAAAACTGTGCTGTAAACAATTTGTGTTTAAAAATATAACGAAGCTCCATGGATGTTTATTATTGTGTGTAATTATAAATGTCCACTGAAGTCTTCTGAGCAAGAAGTTCATGGCAGAATGGAGGGAAGAAGTTGGATTTTAGGAGCTTTCTTTTTTTTTTTTCCCTAAATGTGTGTGAATATTTTTTTTAATATTTCATCATCCAGGCGGGACAGAATTTATAATGTTCCTGACATCCCTGAGTGAACTCAGCTAACACAGATACATTCCACAAGTAGCTAGGAAGTGGCAGCCCCATTGATAAGCTTCCCCAGTTCACAGAAATTGAGCCACAACATTCCCATTAACTTTGTTTGGAGCAATGATTAATGATAAAGGGTAGAGACAAATCCAAGTTAATATAGATAGGGGACTGTTATTTTCCTCATCCTCCGAAATTTGGCTATCAGTGGATAAACATTCCTTCTGTGGAAGCCTTTCTTCTTCCTGCACACTGGCATGCCAGCAATGTTGTGGACACTATAGAAGGATAAATTAGGAGTTTGGAATTAACTTATATACGCTACTATATATAAAATAATCAACAAGGACGTACTGTATAGCACAGGGAACTCTGCTCAATATTCTGCAATAACCTATATGGGAAAAGAATCTGAAGAAGAATGGATATATGTATATGTACAACTGAATAACTTTGCTGTACACCTGAAACTCACACAACATTATAAATCAACTATACTCTAATACAAAATAAAAATTAAATTAAAAATTTAGAAAAGAGGGGCTTCCCTGGTGGCACAGTGGTTGAGAGTCCACCTGCCAATGCAGGGGACACAGGTTCGTGCCCCGGTCTGGGAAGATCCCACATGCCGCGGAGTGGCTGGGCCCGTGAGCCATGGCCGCTGAGCCTGCGCATCCGGAGCCTGTGCTCCGCGACGGGAGAGGCCACAGCGGTGAGAGGCCCACATACCGCAAAAAAAAAAAAAATTTAGAAAAGAATAAGAAATAAAAAAAATAAATAAAATAAAACTATTGGGAGTTAAAAAAAAAAGGATATAGAATCTATCCTTGTCCAACTTAGTGCTCCCATCCTTTCTAAGAAGTCTTCTCTCTACACCATAATCACCTCAATGTCCCCAATGTCCACCTCCAATTTCATAATACTTTTGCTCATACAGCTTCTAAACTTCCCTAGAATAAAAATACAAAGAAGATGGTAAGAATTTTTAACAGTTCCCACACGGTGATATCTGAAAATTGCCCCCAGCGGAGCAGACCAGCCATCTGACTCGCCAGGAGGGTCTCAGAGAAATTATCTACCATGGACCCCAGCCTGACTTTCAGCCTTGAGGACTCTGAAATCAGATTTTGTTAATGCAATGACAGCAGGCAGACTTGGATTAACCAAGGTAGAACGCCATTCACATGTATTCAGTGTGTTAATTTGTAGTGAGAAATACAACTGTCATAGAACTGGAATACTCATGTCGGCATCATTAGGGAAATCACTCGCTGAAGTCGGACCTAAATGGGGAGACAAATCACAAGCAGAATTAGCCTAGACTCAGAACCTGAGGAGTTCAAAGAACTGAGGCTAAAAATATATCAAACTGTCAAGAAGGGGGGTTTGAGCTTAACAAGGGCTTCAGCATTTAATGATATACTTATTTGTAAGACTCTCTAGTTTTGATGAGGCATAAAACTTGAATTATATTTAATTGGGCAATTACTTTCTGGTTGGTATAACACATAGAATGTTGCCAAAACCCAGTTTCAGCTAAAGGCTAATTCCTGTGCAAATAGAAAGGTTTTCAAATTGTCCATGGTCAGACAGGGAAAAAAATCCAAACATAAATCAATTCAATGAGGCTCTGACAGACCAGAAGTTAACCCCAAAAGGTAGAACATGCCAGGTGACTAAGAGTTGCCCTCATAACAGCAGAGCACTGAGAGTAATCCCCTACCTTGTAGCTTCATGACTCTTCATAAAGGAGAGACACTATCATCCAATCTCCGTTCCCCTGTCAGCCAGACAGAGAAAGTTCTAGAAATGCCACGTGTCAGTGCAAATAAATATACGAACAAATAATAATCATGGTTTTCATGCCCTATGGCTTCTTTCCCCACCTAACCCTACCATTATGGGATTTGATAGATATTCTCGAATAGGCATTTTCATCTTTCCAAATAATATAGGGAAAGAGCAGAAAAGGCTTAGCCTAAAGGGCACTTTCCCTAGGAGGTTAATGACCTAAAAAATGGACTTAGGAATATACCTCCTAGAGATAAACTTTAGCATTGCTCTTGCAGTTTACATCATGTGTAATTACTTCATGTTAAAAAAAAAACAGTTTGCTCCCTGAAGATGTTATATAGAACAAGTCATTGCATGCAGCCCAATCACGGTTACTTCTTTCTAAGGTAAGATCAGGCACATGAAGTGTCAGAACTTAGAAATGGGTTTTATGCCCATTTTCTCCACATGCTTGTTCATATATATGGTATATTCTCCTTAGCCACTGCCAAAAGACTTTTCTAAAATGTTTTGTAATGCATGGTTGCTTGGAGACATTTTAATTTCAAAATAAATAGTTGTGCCTCGTCCAAAACGTATACACACTGCACTAAACATGGATTCTTGGCATCCTACAAACCTATAAGGTTGACATTGCAAGGCCTGTTTCAAATGCATTTTTGGCAAAACCAAATCCTTAATTATTTTTGAAAGAGTGACACAGAAATGTGCATGCTATTATCCCTAAAAAATATCCTAAGCGTATCAAGAAGACCTTTCTCCCGACAATATTCTAGGACTGCTAATTTGGATGTAAGGAGTTATGCAAGAACTCTGTACCGCAGACAGCAATGAATCACCCTTCAAGCAATTGGGTCTCACTCCCTCTTTTGCTTACAGGACTCAGCAAACTGTGATTAAGGAGGAAAATTTCATGTTCTTTCTAGTAATCAGTGCTGCCATTGATAATAACCTGGGATTATTGTGCCAATGTGTCACTGCACGAAAGCATGCCCGGGGAGCCCTGCTTAGAACTGACGTGTCTGCTGTTTTAACAACCAGAAACAGATTTTAAAGTAAACACAGAATGTCTCGAGAGAAGTCCACATAGGTCAGTCTGGGGGTGGGACAGTACCAGGGAACGCTTATCAAGGTTTGGACACAAGAAAATGCCAATTTGAGTATTTCTACCACTTTCTATTTTGGTAGAGTTTTTGAGGGACACTGTGGGGCATAAAAATGGCACAGTTATACAGAACAAAATGAGTTAGGTGGATACATGGTTCAATCTTTAAGTCACCCCTTCCAGTCCTATCTATCTCACATGTTATGCTAGGTGAAAAGCAGATAAACCGTTTCCAACTTATCTAAATTGCGATAATTTTTCTCGACACCAGATGCAATTTACAATTGTGATGCTTCTCAGGGCATCTCATCTGGGTTGTTCTGTCACTTTTGCCCATCCCTATTTGGAAATCTTTTTCAGGGATTGAGAATAAAGATCTCATTAACCTCAAACATGATTTCTCTATTTGCTGTGGACTTTTTTCTTCTTTCACTTACAATGAAATATAAATTTCAAGGACAGCAAAAACCTGAGTACTCTCTGTTCATCTCTGAGCCCTGTGGTCTCATTTTTGTCAGACTTAAAAATAGCCTAAATAATTCAACAACAGAAATCTCTGGCTGATTCAGAAACCAAGTAAGCATATCTCCAAAACAGACGAGACCCATCAATTCGTGAGCGAGCCTGCCCGCTTAACTGGGATTTCTGTCTACAAGGCTCAGCCCTGGTTAACTAACAGTGGAGACCTATAATTTTTTTGAAGCTCAGTTTTTCTTTTCTCATCCAATGTTCTGAAAGTTTCTGGGTTTTCTTTTGGACAAAAGGAAAATAGCTTCAGATTTCCTGTTTGTATCAGTGTGTTTCTAATTAACTGATTTTAATTTGATTCTCCCTTTTTTAATCTCTGTAACTTAAGTATATGCCATTTCTATATTTTAGATAATAGCCTTCCTTCTGTTTGCCTCCTTACATCATAAATGTCAGAAAGAAAAAAGTCATCGGTAACACCAAGTCAATGGCCAAACAGAGTTCACGTAACATGTTTCTTTTAGGTTCACAAAACGCAATCTTATCTCACATCTATCTTACAGTTTAGTTGAATTTTCAGCAATTCTATAAGAGCAGCTGTGTTATTGTCTTGTCATCTCTATATGCAATAATTATAATCAAGTTAGGTGATGGGGGACTACTTGAAGTGAGGTGGTGATAACATCAGCCTCCTGAATTGGGTTGACCACTTAGGATAGATGCACATCTAGTTGTTCTCTATGTGACCTTGTGTAAGTCACTGAACTTTTCTGAGCCTCAGCTTCCTCCTCTGTTAAATGGAGAAAATCATGTATTCTGTATCTGTTGGTATTAAAGAGCATTTACAGGAATCACCATCTTCACATAGTGGCACTATGTGTTACTGCAAAACGAGAAAAGCATCTTTTGGGTAATGCTTGATTAAACTCAAATAAAAGATTAAAGTCAAATTAAAGTTGAGCAGATTTCTTTATTGTAGAGCTTCTTGATCTGTTGGTACAATAACATGACTCTCCAGTGGAGGTATGGATTACATAGCATTAGCCAAACTTATTTGGAGACCCACAGGATACATATTCAGAAGAGTTTATCCACTTCCTACTGTGATAAACTGTGATAAGTAAGCATAATAATGTACATCAAATGTTTAGCTCAGTATCTCCTGCATAATAAGGGCTAACAATTACTGACCCCAGCCAGGGGCTGCCTGTGTCACTATGTTGAATTGTCATCACAACGATCCTTAGAGGTAGGAGGTATCCCATTCTTCTCTAGAACCTAGAGATATTGACCAGCTGCCCAGGGTTGTATGCAAGAAAGTGGCAATGTGGGATTTTTTGACACCACAGGGTCTGTCTGACCACACTTTAAGATGCTGCTTTCCCGGACTTCCCTGACGGTCCAGTGGTTAAGACTCTCGTGCTTCTACTGCAGGGGACTCCGGTTCCATCCCTGGTTGGGGAACTAAGATTCCACTTGCCCAAAGGTGCTGCTTTCCTGGCCCCTTCTTCTCCTTAGCGAGCCCTGGGACCAATGCTGTGCTGTAATGAGAGCTATTGGCAGGGTGGGCATCAACTTCAAGCTGCCCCTGAAGAGAGCGCTGTCTTTTTTTAGAGCTTATCCAGACAGGCTCTTAGACAGCTCCAGGCCCCACATTCATTCAGCCATTTGTTTTCCTTCAACAACTATATATTAAGTGCTTACTGTATACCAAGTGCTCGAGGTAATATGGATGCAACAGTGAATAAAGCAGACAAAACATCCCTGCGCTCATGAGGCTTGTACCCTACTGTGCAAGACAGACCAAAACAAGTAATTAAGTAAAACAAACACACAAAAATCATGGTAACAAGTGCCGTGTAGATAAAGGAAGCAGGGAAAAGGTACAGAGAAGGCCTTTTTGTCGGGGGGAGGGATGGTGGTGTTTGCAATTCTAAGTAGGGTTGTGGAGCGGGGCGGTGGGGTGGGGGGAAACAGGTGTGATGGTATCAACTGAGCAAAGACCTGCAGGGAGGGAGGGAGGGGCCCATGACGTCACTGGGGGCAGAGCTCCAGACTAAGGGGCTGGGCAGTGGAAAGATAACCAAGGCAGGGGCAAGCATGGTGTGTTAGGGTGCTGCAATAGTTTCTCTTTCCCTAATTTGATTTCAAGGTGATGCAAAGGCATGTAGTCAGGCAAATACTGTTTAGCCTAGCTCATAGACCTACCTTCCTATGCGGCTTGGAAGACCCACGCCATTGAATTTATTCTTTACCCAGAGCAGAGATCTTTCTTGGAAATACATATTTTAAAACTAATGAAAAAAATTCTAAATGCAAGACAATTGTGTCTTGCATTTAGCTTTTATGTGATTACATTTGAGGGGTTCTGGTATGCCCGAATTACTTCAGAATTTTCTAAAGTTCTTGATTAATAAGAGATCATTTACAAAAGTATTTGCAAACTGTTAAGTGGCAAATATAAGGGATTATTTTTATTCTTAAAGAGTGAACTTTAAAAAATTGCCTACGATGTTACCCTGGCTATAAATTTGAATATATTTTTAAACTCCTAGCATTAACTAGTAATCTAAAGATGTCTTTCTCCATTTTATCTTAAAAATATATTTCAATAGCTTGTCTTTAGCACACGCTCTGTTTACCATAGTATAAATTTTCATAGCACCATGTTCAAATTAAAGAAAACTAAGTACGTTCTCTTGCTTACCTTCATAAACTTCTGTTGAGTTATAAATTGGTACAACCTTCATATTAAACAATTTGGCAACATGTATCAAGAGTTCTCAAAAACTTTATATCTTTGACCTTGTAAGGTCAAAGGATCACTCCTCTGCATCTTGAGAACATCATAAGTAATAAGGAAAGGGATATATTTGCAAGGACATTTTACCTAGAATCATTTATTTAAAAAAACACTGCAAACAACCTTGATGTGTCAAGTATGGTGTATTCATATAAAACGCATCCATTTATAAAAATCATCTTTGCATAGAGTTTTAATAGCATAGGAACTTGCTTATGACGTAAAGTTAAGAGGAGTAAAAGCAGGATGCAAAATTGTGGATAAATGTGGTCTAGTACAGGTAAAACATAAAATGCAAATGTAGCTAAATGTCAGCAGTGGCTGAATCTGAGTTTGGGGATTTTGGTGCATTATTTTGCATCATTGCAGTTCCCTAATGTTGTAACAATGATACATTCAACAGTCTCACCCTCTGTTACTTGGTCTCAGTAATATTTCACAATTGTTGACATAACCACATATTAAAAATTCTTCTCTCTGTGCCTTGTCAACAATGGATGACATCAGTGATGTCTTAGCAAACAAGGAAACTTACAATCAGTTGTCATGATTAAAAAGATGAAAACCATTCCCAGAAAAGAACCTTCACATTATAACCTAAAGAATCCCTCAGTGTACATATTTCGATACCAATATATGCTTTGAAGATGTGTTTTAAGAGATTTGTGTCTTAACTGACCCACTGGCTTTCTGACCTCACTTTCCTGTCTTTTTCAAAGCTACTAAAGAAGATAAACTTTAAAATGAAACATATATATACTCCCTAACTATGTTTGCTGTTACAACATAACTTGAGAGCAGTTAGGGGAAGTATATTGCAATAGGCCAGCTAGCCCTTGTACTTGAACAATAGAATATGTGATGAGCAAATATGCCCTGGACTAAACTGAGTAAGGCATCTCCTTGCATATTCAAAGGAAAGATCCCATAGAAGGCTACTGGGTGCTCTTATTTCTTCTAGTCTTAGGGAGCATCTGAACTGCAGTATCTTAGAGGCTATTGGAAATAGCTTCCAACTGTTTGTAGTTTGCCTTGTTTCAAGTTCACTCTCTAGAATGTTCTTGGACTAAAGTGTCTCCACCAAATGAACAGGGCTGAATGGCTACACTCTTAGCAATAATGGCTCTTCTGTCAACTTGTCATTTTTCACCATTTTCTGGAATAACAACAAATGCATGTGCCTCCCCTACCAGAAATAGAAGCGACAATGTAAGTTGCCTAGTCAAAACCATGCAATAGACAGTAATTTATGTCTTTAACAGTATGTGCTACATGCCTTCCCCAAAAAAAAATCTATTCAGTTCTTATCTGGCAAACTACAGAAATAGGAGTTTTGTTTCCTGTTATTGCAATGCTCATGGAGTTGGAGAAACGCTTTTGATTTCCTTTCATAAAGTTTTCTTTCTGAAACAATCAGGACTGTAGTAAACACTGACCCAAAAAAGAGGGTTCATTTCATGAATTTCCAGTAATGCCCATACTTTGCATATTGTTTTTGTCATAAAAGATATGAGACTTTAATTATTAATGTCCCAAGGATATTTCATTTGTTTCTGACATTTTCACCAAAGATTTCCCATATCCTGGGCACTGCTGTGTTCTTGGAGAAACCGGTGGGCACTGCCACACTTTCTGAGCCCCCTCCCTCCAAGAAAAATTTAATGAGTTCAGAAATGACTTAACTAAATTGTGTTGCAGTGTGAAGTAATTCTGAGGTACCACTTGGCACGATCTTAAAGCACTGAAGAACTTTAGGCATTCCCTACTACGTTTATGCTGGGTGGGAGTTATGCCCCCTGGGTCATTGTATGTTTTCCTTTGAACTCAGTCTGAGTTTTTTCTTTTGGTCTGTTAAGTCTCTCAAAAAGTCCTATCATTCCTACGGGAGGGCTGAAGCCACCTCTTGGTTTTAGTCCTAATGTCCTTAGTGTCTCCTAGTAGACATGGCAGATTTCCATGTTTCTATGAGATTTCAGACCTGCTAACTCACTGCAAAGGCTGAAACTCCATCACGATCTACACGATCTGGTTTGGAGTGTCATCAGCCCCAAGTGCATTTCTGCCTCTGCCTGTGCTTAATGTTGAGGTTTTCATGAGCACTTTGACAAAGCTTTGCCACTTTGCCTTCAGCTCATTTCTCCAAAGAACCAGTCTTTGTCTTTCTCCACGGCTTCACCAAGTTTTCTTCTTTTTTCTTTCTACATTCCTTGCAGTTTCACTGTCTTATACAAATGTCCCCACAGCCAAATGGGACCACACCTTTTCTGACACAATGTTTGGTGTGTACTTTCTTTTGTCGGCAGTGGAGCTCAGGTGACAGGTAAATATTAAAAACGATGGCTGTTTTACTGGGAGAAAAGAAATCCATTATGATTTCTTCCCTCCATATCACACATTCACAATGTAAAACCTTCCATTTGCTGCTAACATTCCAATCTTCATATCAGAATTAGCTAGTCCCACCCACTGGTTTGAAATTCAAGCCTGTCATGTCTGTCTTGTTACTCCTCCAGCTTCCCTATCCCTGGTTTCCAGGAACTCAGGTCCTAACTTTACTTCCAGAGGCATCAAACCCTGGTCTTGATAACCAGCCTGGTATTCCAGTGTTTCTGAGAATAGGGTCTTGCGTAGACTTCATGGGGCCTGCCAAGAAATAGCCAAGTCCAAGGTATAGTCTGGGTCCTTTCCACTGCCACAAGCCCCAGGCACAACTCCCTGGTGGCCAGTCTGGGATCCATCCCTTGATGGCATTCTCTTTCCTGAAGTGCTCCACCTGCTGGTCGGCACTGCTTCCTGTCACCTGTGGCCATCTCTGCCCACTCTCCACCAGGGCCCGTCCAAGGACGTGTTCAGTCTTCAGATTGCGGTCCTTCTCTCAGAGTGCCAGCTGAGTCCTGATTCGTGCGAGTTCTGCCTTGGCTATGGGATTCACTCTTAGAGTGTGGCCTTAGCCCAGTCTCTTTACCCTTAGAACCTCAGTTTCTCCTATGAAAAGACTGAGTGATAAATGTTCCTTATCAGGGATGATTCAGATGTGTGTAAGTTCTACCAAAATCCATGCCCTGGAACCAAGGCCAAGTCTTCAGAGATACAGGAACGATTTGTCTTTGTGGTATGAAGATGCAGTTGGACATAAAACTCTCCCCTTGATGAGCCACAGCCCCAAAACCCCCACCATTAAACTCTTTGGGGGTAACACTGGGGTTCTCAAACATTAATCTTTAGAAAGGGCTGCTTTGGGATGACACATTAAATGAGCCGTGGCTAATTCAGGCCATTTCAGTGAGTTTTCAAAAAAAAATGGTAATTTTTAAAATTTGAGGAATTTTCTTTGAATATGAAACTAAAACTTTTCCAATGTTTTGGTATTAAAATATCCTTCCTTTTACAAAATTTTTGGTGATATTAAATTAAATAGTAAATTAAATTGTTGTGGCTATTTTAAAGGCTCTTAACTTACCAAAATAAAATGCTTAAAAGTCCTAAATCAGCCTTAATTTTTCCTTCCCTCCTCTCCTCTCCTCTCCTCCCTTCCCCGCCCATCTCTCAAGCATGCACATGCGCTCTCTCTCTCTCTCTCTCTCTCAATTACCAGTCTATGAAAATCTCTAAGCCTGAAAGCCACAAGATTAAGAGATAGCTTTTTTTTGAAACTCATTTGTATCTTGTAACAAATAATGCTCAGATTAGTCCACATTAGTCATCAATTGCTCTGGAGGTCTATAGAATTTAAAGCATAGGGTAGGTCATTGTGGTAAGGTGTGAGGGGTAGAATCTTCATGTCCTTACTTAGGTGCAGGACATCAGGGCCAGATGGCTTGGGATGCACAAGTGCTTTGGTGGACAGTGGGTAGAAAGGGAAAGAAAACAGGACCATAGAAACAAGAGATAGAGACCCAAAACACAGTGTAACTGAATTCACAATATTATCTAGGACCAGACCAACCAGCAAAGTACAACGACGTTACTTGAAATTGAGTGTGCTCAAAATCCAATCCACAGCTCCACTCTCCCAATTCACATCATGACTCATGCCAGCCTCATTCAGGACCCTCTATTTCTCTTCTTCTGGGAAGCTTCTAGTCTCCTTCGATGAATGTCCCATCAAGGTCTTCCCATGTGTAGTAGACGTACACTTCTCTGTATCTCTAATACCTCCAGAGGGAACCATCTCTCCCTCAGTCTTTAATAATATCTTTCAGTCCAAGTGATTCTTGGATTTCAGTCCAGGTCCCTGTCTTCGCCCAGCTACCCACTAGCCTTAGGAATGGACACTTGACTCAGTTCTGACCACTCAGGATCAATCAATCTTGCTGGCCACAAAGATTGATTTAGGGATGGGCATGTGATCCAATCCAAGCTAGTCTGAGCCCTCTCTTGACCCTTGCCAGAGCTATGGGAAGAGATGGTATCTCTTTCTCTGTGATCATGAGTTCAAAGGTCTATGAAGACTCAGGGTTGCTGGGGAACCAGTCTGTGAAGGTAGGAGTAGACCAGGAATGTACACTGCTCAGGACAGCCTTAAAATCCAGAGTTCAGTCATATCTAGACTTCTAAGAAATTCTTTTTCTTTTATTAAGTTAGACTGAGTTAGGCTTCTATCCCTTGTTATCAAAAGTCTCAGAGGAAAGTACAGTTCTTGGTATGAGGGCCTTGCCACTAAGAGATCTCTGGCCTTAGGAAAGTCTGTCTGAGATCTCTGCAGTCTCAAGGAACAATCAGATTCTTTCAATTGTGTCTTCAGCACACCTACCTCCTTGTAGTCCCATCAGGAGAGAGACTGGGCAGCAGAGTGGAGAGAAACAGGTCTCTCTGTAGGGACCCCTTCCCTCTTCACTGGTGTCCGGTTTAACCATAATGGAAAGCCCGATTAGGCCTGAGGCCAGTATCTCAGAGGACCTGTTAGAAAGTTGGCTGTGTACAAAACTCATGACAAAGACTAGAAAGGGACTGTTATTTTTTTCTTCTGCTCCTCTCTAGATTATTTATATTTCACTGAGGACTGACAGGAGAGCTATTCTCTCCTTGCTAAGTGCCAAATCCCTTACTGGAATGTGCCCAGCCAGCTCACTGGTGATTTCCCTCAGAAGGCCAAGGAGCCATCTTCTGAGAAAAGATCCTGTTCTAATAGAATTCAAAGTTGGAAGAGTTCTTTTCCCACCGACAGTTGTCTTTTCAGTAAACAGGCAGGACGGCTCCAGAATACAGATGCCTTGGTTGCTTGAGACTTGGAACGCATATTACTGCTGCCTGACTGAAACATTCCGGTGAATCTTTATTGGCCTTTCCATCCCCAGAAAGAATAAGTCTTAACCACAGTAAAATGTATTCTCACATCAAGAATTTCACAAATGCTCTATCCAAGATCAAAAGTGAAAACAAAAACAAAAATAAAACAAAACAAAACAACCCTGAAGGAAAAGGTGAACCATATGGCCTAACATTAGGATATTTTGTCTCGGTGTCAACCTCTAACATACGGTAATTTTCAATGACTGACAGATGAAATGACTAAGAGGGAGAAGGAAAACTGTTTACTCCTGGAAGCAAGGGACAGAGCTTTGTTTACCAAAATTCTTTAAGAGGGACTTCGGGCTGTTTTCGCAATGAGAAAAATTTCACTTGGAAAGGAAAGCAGCCACAATCCTGAGATCTAAGGCATAAACACAAATGCACAATCAAAACTAAACGTCATAATAAAATAGCTTCCCAAAGAGAACCTAGGGCTCTTTCTACTCATTCATGCAAGAAAATCTTTGCTTGTATCTTAAATTATTTAGGGACCTGCTAACAAGGTAGTGATGGCAAGAGGAAGGAGTTGGAGTGGAAGATAAAAATGAGGAAAAACTATAGAACTCAATAGTCTTGACAACAGAGAGCATTTTTATTAATACAAGATAGTGTATTATCTAGCAATTAAAAGCATGAACGTATAATCCTCAAAATATCATCTTGGTTCACGCTGCTGCTGGTAAGGCCTAACAAATATTTCAATAATAGTAATAAATTGGAGTTAATAGTAACTGATCTGGACTGATCTGGACTCAGGTGTTTTTGGTTTATTTGGCTATGCAATACTTTTTTCTTTTATGTATAAGTTTCAGGTGTACAGCATTATAAATTGGCATCTGTATGCACTACAGTGTGGTCACCACCACAAGTCTAGTCACCATCCACACTATACAGTTGACTCCCTTCACCCATTTCGCTCACCCATCAACCCCCTTCCTCTCTGGTAACCACTAATCTGTATCTATGAGTTTACTTTTGTTTTATATTGTTTGTTTGTTTCTTTTTTTAGATTTCACATATGAGTGAAATCATATGGTATTTGTCTTTCTCTGATTTATTTCACTTAACATAGATTTATTTCACTTAACATAATAACTTCAAGATCCATTCATGTTGTTGCAAAGGGCAGGATTTCATGTTTTGTTATTGTTGAGTAATATTCCATTGTATATATATATATATACCACACCTTCTTTATCCATTTGTCCATTGATGAATGATTATCTTGTTTCCATATCTTGGCTACTATTAATAACATTACAATGAACATAGGGGTGCATGTGTCTTTTCAAATTAGTGCTTTCATGTTCCTTGGACAAATACCCAGAAGTAGAATGGGTGGGTCCTATGGTATTTCTATTCTTAATTTTTTGAGGCATCTCCATACTGTTTTCCATAATGGCTGTACCAATTTACAGTTCCACCAACAGTGTTGTAGGGGTTCCTTTTCTTCTCATCCTCTCCAACACTTCTATTTCTTGTCTTTTCGATAATAGCCATTCTAGCAATTGTGAGGTGATATCTCATTGTGGTTTTGGTTTGCGTTTCCCTAATGATTAGTGACATTGAACATCTTCTCATGTGCCTGTGGACCATCTGTATGTCTTCTTTGGAAAAATGTCTATTCAGATCCTCTGCCCATTTTTTAATTAAGTTGTTTGCTTTTTTGTTGATGTTGAATTGTGTGAGTTCTTTATGTACTCTGGATATTAACCCCTTCTCAGGGATGTATTTGCAAATATCTTCTCCCATTCAGTAGGTTGCCTTTTTTGTTTTGATGATGGTTACTTTCACTGTGCAGAAGATTTTTAGCCTCAGGTATGATTACTGTTGGATCTCCCAGGGCTCCCTTTAAGCTGGATTGCATCTTCAGTAAATAGGACCAGTACTGAAATCTAACATCTGGGCCCTAAAAAATCCAAACCTTCATATTGAAAGTCTGACTTTAGTCCATACCTATCTTTGTTTCACAGGCTTCAATTCAACATTGTAGACAGTATCTCACACTTATCTCTTTTTCCAATCTTCTTTTTTCCAAACCAATTATTTTTTTCCAAACCCATTTTCATGAGCAGCTTGCTTTCTGTTGAAGCTCCTAATAAGGAGTGACAAAAACAGGGTTGTATCTTTTCATCATGGAACCACCACCGAGAGAGGAGAAAACAGGGAATCCAGTTATTGTGTTTCCCTTGTCAGAATTCTCCCTGTGTTAAATATGTTAAAAGTCTGGGAATCAGTAACCATTCTTCTCCCCAACATACATCCCCTTTAAAATAAAACCAAAAAAAGCTATAATTCAATCTTAGACAGCTATAGAGATGAAAATTAGAGAGTATTTTTAAGGACTGATACAAAGAAGTATCTCTATTTCTTAAGCTCTCAGAGGAGAGATGTATGTATGTGTCTCCTTGCTTGTTTTATTTTTCTCCCTTTGCCACAGAATTTGCAATGTCTGCACGAGGTCTAGAAATATTTTTCTTCCAATTCTCAAGCATTTTATGCTTCTGATTCTTCAAACGCTGTTGCCCCTGACTGCTCTGCACACATCAGAATTATGCCCCTGGCTATGAGAGCATATCCACATAAACCAAATCCAAGATTGCAACTAGAGAAAAATGAAAGACTCTGAAAGATTGTTCCAGCACTGCCAACAGATTTTGGGGTGGGGAGGCAGTTGGTATGTATAGGTAGATGTAGTTTTCTTTAACTTTAATCATACATTTTGATGGCTCTAACACTGTCGGGAAAGAGACTCTGTTGATGTTGCGTTTGACTGTAAGAGAAATGGAAATACAAGAAGATAAAGTTATATGGCTCAGTTTCATGAAGCAAATTTACCATGGCATGTTCCTCAACTAAACCTGTTCTCAATGTCCCCATGCTCTTTTTACCTGCATCAAGAAGACGATCCTATGCTCCTTTTGGCCTGGGAAATGTGGTGGAATTTGATGAGGAAGAAAGCTGACATAACTATGCATGGTTATCAAACTTCCAGAGTAAAGGAAACCCTGCAAGTAAATGGAACATTAACTCAGAACTAAAATGGATTTGGGTTTTTTAACTTCACTGACCAGCTTGGACGGTCACCTGAGAGCACAAAGAACTGTTTACTTTATGGAATATTTTCATACTTGTAAAAATTGATAATGTGTCACTGTCAGGTCTAATTTTCTTTCCTGTTGTAAGAGGAAAGGTCATCCCCCTCCTTCTTATTAAATTTGAAAAATAAATATCCACAGCAGTATCTCAACAGACTTAATGTGTTTATTTTACACTCCAAGAATGTGAAATAATTGAGCAACACATCGCGGGGGCAGGGTGGGGGGAAGACCAGGAGAACAGCTTGTTGTGTTTAATAAACTAACTTTGACTCTACCTGCTGAAAAGATGGTTATTGACAGTTATATATCTTGTTCATGAGCACAGACCTAAAACTTTATCAGGAGGAAATAAAACTACTCAAAGCTGTAGCTGATGAAATAGCATTTACCAGCTTAGTGCAATCGCTTCAAAGGAAAAGTACAAATGTTCGAACTTCCCATCCTTTTGTTATTGGACAGGGGAAGAAGGAAACATTTCACAGACATAAACTGCCCTGTTGAATATTGAAAGAATTTAAAAGCAAAAATGTCATATTGACATAATTACAGATATAGAATTACAGATTACTTTAGAAAACACCCCTTTTTTCCTCCATGATTTAAGGAAAAACATTGCTTTGCCAATTTCAGCCACTCAAATGCATTAAACATAAGATGGGAAAAGTTCTCTCTGCTCTCTTCAAAAGCTAAGAATATCTTCTTTAAAATGTATCCCAGGATACTGGCTGTCAGGGGCCAGAGATGTACCTTTTGGACAAAAGGTACATTAAAAAGTTGTAGTTATGCAGGATGAGTAAGTTCTGGAGACTTAAGGTACAGCATGGTGACTACAGTTAACAATACTGTATTGTATACTTGACATTTGCTAAGGGATCTTAAGTGTCTCAGCACACACACACACACACACACACACACACACAAATGGTAACTATGTGAGGTGATGGATGTGTTAGTTAGGTTGATTGTAGTGACATTTCACAATGTATACACATAACAAAACGTCACACTGTCCATCTTACGTATATGTAATTTTTGTTTGTTAATTACACTTTGAAAAACTAGAAGAACTTTTAAAATAATAAAAAATAAGATGTAACTTACCTTTTATGATGAGTGAGACTAAGTAAGGAAATGTTTGAAACAAATTATCACCGAATTTCTAATGTATAGATGATTCACCTGTGATGAAAGTTAATTACTATTATTAATTATAATTTTAAGGCTGTGTTTTTTGGATCTTCCAGGGCTTTCTAATTCTGACAGCACCTGTCAGAGGGAGGTAATAGGGAGGAACTTGTCTCCAAGGCAGGAAGAGTTTCTGGGGTTTGTCAAAGGTCACAGAGTCCCAGAGGGAACTGGAAATGCACCCGTAACTTCTCTCCAAGCAGCCCGCACTTCAGCTGTGGATGGAGATTTAGTCACAGAAGAGAGGTGAAGTCAGCAGTCTAGAGCTGAGATAGGATTCCTACAGATACCAGACCTATTACCCAGAATGTGGTTTTCTGCCAAAAATATCAGCTTGTAGACTACTTATCTCAAAGGAGCTCTGGTGTCCGTGGGTGACATATGGCTTGATGACGAAACTGGAAAGCTGAACTATTGCTCTAAGCAAAAGAATCCAAGAACCCACGTGAGACTCCCTAATCTGAGGAAGAAGCTCCCTGATTTCAGTCCAAATCCATAAAACACATGGGAAGCCTAAACATATTTTTACTCCAGTTTGTCGTTATTGATTATTATGAATGAAATAGCAACCAACTGTAGCGCTGACGGTGGTCCTCGTACACCACCCAACCGCTGCTTGTACAGCTGAAGTTCCGCGCTCCCAATAAAACGATCTTATCAGAAGACTGTGTGAAGCATTTGCGCCAAAATAAAACTGCTCCTTTCTCAGTCGCCCATAAAACTAAAATGGCACGAAGTTACGACAGGCCAAACCTAAGACAATCCTGAGATTCCAGCTCCTAACACCTTAGCGTAGGAAAGAGATAAGAAAAGTCACGTGCCCACGTTTACGCAGGCAGGGCAATGACGCGTAATAAGAATAACAACAAAAACGTAACAGTGATAACGTTTGTCGTTCAGTACTGAGAGCAGGGTAAAAATTTTCTTGTAAGCCTGACAAGTAGAATGTGACCCAGGTCTTCTGTATCTAATTTGGTCCCCTTCCTCTTTCCATCCCATAGACTGTCAGGGGAACCGAATCCTTAGGGAGAAGAGGAATCTTTGTAATTCTTGTCTGGCTATGAAAAGTTGAGGAAATATACAGCCGACCCTTGAACAACAAGGGTTTGAAGTGTATGGGTCCACTTATATGCAGATTTTTTTCAATAAATATATTGGAACAGTTTTTGGAGATTTGTGACAACCTGAAAAAAACACAGATGAACTGCATAGCCTAGAAATACCAAAAAAATTAAGATAAAGTTAGGTAAAATGAAGATGTAAAATTGTGTACTAGATACTAGTGTAGCCTGCCTTCTTACTTCTTCTTTTGAAACACATTCTGAAGATACCTGCTAAAATAATTTTCACCAACTGTAATTCGTGTCTTATCAGACCCTTACTCTAAGGAAATCACTGGCTTCCCACTACCCATAAGAGTAAAGCCAAGCTCTAGATTATGAGCTGGTCTTTCCCTGCCTTTCTCTCAATCCTTACTTCCCTCACTGATCCCCATGCTTTTTCCATCAAAGCTTCCTTCCTTCAGCAACTACACTTATGAAGCTCTAGCCCAACTGACTAATGAGCAAAATGTTAATAATTAGACTTCTGTTCTCACTCTCCCTCCCCATTCCTCACGGGGAAAGATGCTAGGAATTGGGCTTCCCTGGTGGCGCAGTGGTTGAGAGTCCGCCTGCCGATGCAGGGGACACGGGTTCGTGCCCCGGTCCGGGAAGATCCCACATGCCGCGGAGCGGCTGGGCCCGTGAGCCATGGCCGCTGAGCCCGCGCGTCCGGAGCCTGTGCTCCGCAACGGGAGAGGCCACAGCAGTGAGAGGCCCGTGTACCAAAGGAAAAAAAAAAACCCACAAAGATGCTAAAGGATTAGCAAAGCTTCTCCATGTAACACCATCCACAGTAAATCTACAACTTGATCTCTTTCATCATCTTCAAAATTCAAACGTCTCCGCCAGTTCTTACTTCAATTAGAGTAAAATGTTTATCAACTGCCAGGATTTTGGGACCCTCCATGGCTTTAATATCAATTGAAAATATGTACCTTACACCATATCTTCGTAAGTTATTTTAGAGTTATTAATTTCTTCCCTGGGCACATTAGAAGTTTAATAACTCACTGTTGATTTAATTCATAGAAGAAGACAGTACAGTAAAATGTCATCATTTGGATAGCTATAGTAAAGGTCAATCTGAATTAAAAACTTAAATCGTAAAATACAACCATGGCTTTCAAAGACATACAGAGTGGATTAAATAGGCCTGAGAGCAATGCCAAATGGCAATACTCCAGATTTTTATTTTGATGAAAAGATCAATTCAGAATTAGAATACTAGTTAGAATGACCTGGTATTCTAAAGCTCTGGACACATTCCTTTTGGAGCCTTGTTTATTCTGTTCACTTCTTTGGCGGATATTTTCTTCCTAGAGGAAGCAAAGTTAACTGCAGTGCAGTCTCTGTCCAAATAACCCCAGGTGTCAGTAGGGTGGAAGAGAATAGTGAGGTTTCCTTATCTAGGTCAGAAGGAGTGGAAAGAACATCTTCTACTGGACGCAACATTCACCCATTGTAGTAGAATTCGTAACAGCCCTGATTTATTTCAATAATTAGACAAGCTCCTCCTGCCTTCAGGAGCTGGTCAAATTACCTTGTTGTTTTTTTTTAAGGTCATGGCTCATAAAGAATTAACCCCCAACAGGAACACCTAAAGGTGTTCTCTTCAGTGTGCAAAGGGCTCCACTTTTGCACACTGTTCCTCTTATGGTCCCTAAAACATACACTGCATTTTCTACCTCTTTGCTTTTATCTGAGACACATCGATCTTTTATTCTTAGCCAGTCTTCACTCAACTTTCAAAGAGTAAATCTATTTCACTTCCTCCTTGAAGCCTTCCACGATCTTTCCTTCTGGGAGCTTTACAGCCCTCACTCTTTCGAATACTCAGCACTTACCCACCTCCAGGTTATATTTCTGTGTGTATACCATGTATCTCCCTCCACATGGCTGTAAGCTCCTTGAGGAAGGAGGACTCCTTTGCTTTCTTTTTCTAGAATCACTAATTCATTTAGTAGAAAAAAAACTTTTCTCTGTGGGCTAGATTCATATTTTAAAGTGATGGAAAAGTCCCAGTGGTTTCCTCAAGGACCTGACAGCCCATTTTAGAGGTGAGTAAATCGAGGTTCAGAAAGACTAAGTATGTGGACTATGATTGTGCAAAGTTCAATAGAAGAGACTTGAGTGTGAAAATGTTGCCCTAATCATGCTTATCCAACCTTTCCACCCTCCTCATGATCCTTATGACAGTTTTAACCAAAGATGTTTGAGCCACTGTTTTTCTGCCTCTATGTGTCTTTAGTCTCTGGTCTCTGTATTACTTTGCTAAAGCTGCTGTAACTAATTACCACAGATGGGGTGGCTAAAACAACAGAAATTTATTTGCTCATGGTTCTGGAGGCTAGAAGTCCAAGATCAAGGTGCTGGCAGGGTTGGCTTCTTCTGAGGCCTCTCTCCTCGGTTTGTAAACGACTGCCTTCTCACTCTGTTTTCTCACCCTCTGTCTTGAAGTGTCTGTGTCTGATTTTCCTCTTCTTATAAGGACACCAGTCATATTGGATTAGGGTCTTCCCCCTCTGTGAAGATCCCATCTTCTAATATGGTCACATTCTGAGGTACGAGGGCTTAGGGCTTCAACACATGCATTGAGGGGTGGGAAGGGGGACCATTGTGTCCATAATAGTCTCCTTAAAATTTTTTTCTTCCATTTATTCTGTGGTGGAAGCTCTCTGGAACTATTAAAATAAATCGGAACCACACATTAGGCAGGCTTCTTCCGAGTCAGATCAATATCAATACACAATACTTTGTAATGACCTATATGTGAAAAGAACCTAAAAGAGAGTGGATATATGTGTATGTATAACTGATTAACTTTGCTGTACAGCAGAAAATAACACAACATTGTAAATCAACTATACTCCAATAAAAATTAATTAAAAAACACAACATGAGACAGTTCTGCTCATATAATTGTCCTATGTCTCTTCTGTCTTGCTAAAATCCTATTAGACATTTATGTTGGCTAAAAACTTGTTTAAATCATTTGAGGTTAGAACGTAATGCTCTTTCACAGAGAAACCTGTATTTTTGCAAGATATGAATAAAGATTTTTTTAGCAAAAAGAAAAAAAAAAGAGCTAACTTTCCCAACAAATTGATTTTTTTAAAAAAGAAAATGGATCCTTAACATTCTAATAGAAATAGCAGTGCCGTGACAGCTTTGGAAAGTTCTCTGACATTTTTCTTATCTACTGAGGTGCCACCTACCCTCTCATCCGTGGAGTTCTTGATGCCAAGGAGCTGCGCCGCTGCCATTCCCAACCCCAAGTCCACTCCAAATGAGACCAAGTTACGCTTGGTTTCTCTTCATAGCTAAGTTTTTGGTGGCGCATCAGCCAATTGCCAAGACATGGCAGAAACTATCTGTCGGGTTACCTCAGTCTACACTCAGTCAGGCAGTGAAATACAACATCTAGAGTAATTACATGGAATTAAGAATAAAACACACCCCAGAGACAGCCCTTTCTATTCAAGGGCTTTCTGACCAAATGACACTACAAATAGATTTCAACCTAAGGGTATTGGAGGGTGAAGTCTGTGGATCAAGATATGGCTGGAACGCCATGACTCTGAGATTTAAATATCAGACCTTAGAGCAGCTGAGTTGCATATAGCTTTATTTTTCATCCCATGTAATCTCAAAGGACATTATGTGATGGGGTACATTTTACTTTCCACCTTAATTATCCATTATCGCTTAGGGCATAGATCTGTCTTGTTCTATCCAGATGGCCACCACGACAGTTAAATACCATAAGAGAGAAAGAGGCAGACAGTTTATGACACGTGGAACATGTGAAATAATTTCATTTTGAATGGATACTCTTAACAATGAACTAAACATAAAATATTTCCTCTGAAATCTTATCTGTAAAGGAGATCTATTATTTTATTTCAAATCATATTTCCAAGAAGAATGAATACACCAATTTTACAGTTGGCTTTTCATCCTAAAAAACTCAGTAGTGAAATACCCCTAAAACCAGTTATTTCTGGAGGTAATAGAGGGAAGCAGGGGGATGACATAACCTCTAAAATTCCTTCTGCGTGTTGGGTTCACTTTCTTATAATGAATGTTCCCAAAGCAAGTAACATGCCAGCGAAAGACAACTCCAGGCATTCTCAAGCTTGAGGAAGTGACACTAAACAGGAGAGGACTAGCTGCTGATCTTCTTTCAGGTTTCTGATCATCGTATTAACACAAGTAGGCTTTGGATCCAGTGTCAGATAACAGAAGAGGACAGGGTGGAGATTGCAAGCCTGAATGTTAAGGAGGTGAAATCTTTCTTCATTTGATGACCTCTTGCTTGGGAGAAGCAGGCTTCAGTGCAGTGAATAGTTACGAGTGGCACGTGTTAACTGAGCCTCGGCTTATTGCTTGCCTTCCTCATACAGCCATCCCCCAGCTCACCTTCGCCCTCCTGTTCCAGCAGGAGAGGGAGGCAATAATCAGCAGAGTGTATGTGGTCACATGTGGAGTCCCCCTCCAATTAAATATAGGGTTTCATGTGGGAGATAGATTCAACTTGACTAATGTTACGTAACCCCCATTAGAATGTTTCCTTCTGCCCCTAATTAGCAGTCCAGGGGTTTACAACCCTCTGAGGTCGTTTTAGTGACCAAAATCTTCTAAAGAGGGTAAAGGGAGGAAACATGGAAAAGGATGTTCACATAATTCACCTCACTTTTTCAGGACTGGACTGGGCTCTCTCTCCAGCCAGCCTGCTTCTTCTCTGAATAGCCTTGTCCTGGAAAGAACCGTCTCACCAACATTCTCTTCATAAATGTTGGAAAGGCTCCAAAAGTCGGGTCAGGAAAATCGCTTGCAACATGTGGGTACAAATAAGGTAACGCTGAGTCATAGGCCCTATTTACTGGCTCGCTGCACTGAATTACACGATGAGGTCCTCACCCCCGTCCCTCCCGCTGTCCTAAACCTCCCCCAGCTATTTCTGGGATTGCCTTGGTGCTTCTCACAGGTGCTCAGCCACTGAGGGCCCTCTTCCATGTGTCCACACTGGCCTGGGCAGTGTCCTCTGCTAACTGTGCCTATTAGCACCTGGATCCAGCACCAGGGTATAAATCCCGAGTGTCCTTCAGCTGTGGGCCTGTGGGCACCCATACTGTGCTGTTTGTGTCCCATCTGTACACAAGGAGAATGGTCTTCTCCTCATTCTATCCCTGCCCTCTTATGTTTTGTCCTTTGTCACCCAGGCCTCAAAGCAGTACTCCATGCCCCTCTGTTTATCTCAATTCCCCTCTTCAGTTTCTGTCTTCAGTTCCTCTTTCGAGAAAGCTCTCACCTAGTCCATGGGCCAAGGGAGGAGAGAGGCCCATTGCTCTCCATAACCTGCTTTTCACCACCTCTACCTCCAAGCTTTTCTGTGCAAATCTTCTCCTCAAATGCCCTTCCTTTTCCTGCAAATCAGTATGCAAATAGGCCTTGAGGCTACTTCTCCACCAGCGGTCCTTCATTCCTGGAGGTAATCATTTGAGTACAGCATCTCCGAAACCGGAAATGATATTTTTTAATTACTTCTCTTACGTCTTTCATAACCACCACCACAGGACTGAGAATAGCAGTCAAACATGAAACCTAGTAAATGCCTGTTGCTTGCTTATGTATGCTAATAAATGCCTCAACTGCTAGGAAATCATCTGAGGCTAGAACCTAATGCTCTTTCACAGAGAAACCAGTATTTTTGCAAGATATGAATCAAAATTTTTTTTAGCAAAAAGAAAAAAAATAGAGCTAACTTTCCCAACAAATTGATTTTTTTTTTTTTAAAGAAAATGGGTCCTTAACATTCTAATAGAAACAGCAGTGCCGTGACAGCTTTGGAAAGTTCTCTGACATTTGAAAAACCAGGATGGGGAACTAGAAGCCAGACCTCGATTATAAAAACCTACACGGCTACCGTAAACACTGATGGAACAAAAAAAGTACTTAGTTCATTTCACTGTTTCTAGAGAACAGAATGAACTTGCATTCATCAATATGACACAGCAGACCTCTCAGTCAATGACATGAGCACCGTGCTGCTGGCTGGTTTATAAAACCTTAAGCAGTATTTGTCCCCAAATCCACGTCATCTGAGTCATCCGTGGTTGTACCAGGTAAGGCATCCTGATTTGGAGATGCCTGCCTCTTCGTGCACAGACAAGCAGTCACTGGTTGTCTCACCTTTATGGGAAAAAGCATTTCAGGTGGGTGCTTGGGAGTAAGTGTGGGCCAGAGGGGGCATTCGGATAATGGTTACATGGGCTTCAGCTGTCTGAGGACTTGTGGGAGCAGCTAGCTGTCAGTGAGTCAGGAGGTTGCCGAGGCAACAGCAAAATGCTCTTTCTGGCAGGTTGGCTCTGCCTCGGGTCCAAGAGGGGTTATGAAAGAGTTGCAGTTTAGAGGAATGCAGGTTTTCCCCTCCCACTGATTTTTATAATGTTAAGGCTTTTCTAGTCATCCAAGGAGACAGAAATCTGAGAAAGTTCAAGAGTTCTACTCTGAATTATTTGGAAATAGGAGAAATGGAAACAGAACATATTAAACAAGATGACAAAGACATGGGTTCCTGAAAGCCTTCAGGAACCCATGTCCATGAGTTTATGGAAGTGAGAAGAATTTATTTGAAAGGTTTTTGGTAGCAAGTTCATTTAGTCTAGGAGATTACTACAATTCTGTTAGGCAAGGGCAATAAAGTAAAGAATATTAGAATAAGGTACGAAGGCATCTCCGAGTCTCCATCTGATTGTGTAAACAGAAAGCTAAGAGGGAACCTAACTTTCCCCGTAGCCATGCAAAGAATGCCATCGAATGATTGACGTCAAAAGAATCAGTGCAATTCGCAGTTTTCAAACACTTTGTTTTGTTTTTCAGTGTATGGAAAGATAGGAAATACATGTAAGAATGAGGTTTGTTTTTTAAAAGATTTGAGAACCATGCTGTTGAGAATTGCTAAGTATTAAGTTACAGTCTTATGGCATTTAACAAACCAGGAAGCCTGCTTCATTGCTAAGCGATTAACTAAACATGTGGACTACTTATTTACTCTTATAGACAACAAACAGAGATGATGCTCACTTATTCAAGGGCCATTACTTTTCCTTTTGCTACCCTTTCTTCAACCCACATTTGACCATTTGGTTCTCATCAGTCACCTTCCTGAGCGGGGAGGCACATGAGCAAGTTTGCATAGACAGGTATGAGAAGTCGGGGGTGCCTTCCACAGCTGGAGCTTCCAATGAAAACGTCCCCCGAAGGAGGTGCTGGCATTTCCTTCTCTGGTGTGTCTTCCGTCACTTCTTCTATTCTCTGGATTGATAATTTCACCCCCGCTCTCCTTAGCCAGTTTAAGCAAACGATACAACCTAAAAATGTTCAGTAGTTATTTATGAAGCACATGCTATGTACCAGACACTATTGCTGGCCCTGGGGCTACACTAATAAACAACACAGCTTAGATATCACTTATCGAATTATTTTATTACCTATTAAACTAACTATACAATTAAAATTATATACGTGTATAAAAAATGAATATGTTTAGCACATTGCAAGGCAGAAAAACATTCACTAAGATTAGAAATGGTAGAAAAAAATCAGAAAGGAAAAGGTTGATGGATCTGACTATATATAAAAGATTTAAACTTCTCTTTGTACAAAAAGTAATCAAAATTCAGAGGTATTTCAAATTCAGCTATTCAATAAATAAAGGGTCAATTTCATTATTTTATAAAGAGTTCACATAAATTATATAAGAAATATTGATGAAAACTCAACGAAAACACGCAAAGAATATGAACAACATTCTAAAAGGTAGAACGATAACTAGTTCACTAGCATGGAAAACCATTCATTTCACTAATAAAGAAAGGAATTAAAATATTTTTTCACTTATAAAATTAACAGTTTTTTATGGTAATACTGACAAATACTAGCAAGGAAACAGAAGAAAGAACAGTTGAACTTTTGTCGTTGTTGTTAGTTATGCAGCTTATTAGTGTCTATATTCCAGCTATAATTCCTCCTTGGCAAAGGCTTTTGCTTTTGCATTAAATGGAATTCAAAGTGGCTCTTCTAGTACCCAAGAATTTTGTCTCTGGCAAAATCAGCACAATGTAATAAAGCACACCTGGAACTCCTGGAAGGCCTTTTGCTGTTGGTTACCCTTGAATATGCTTATTTCCTCTTCACAGAAATGTACTCACACATTGAAGAGACCCTAAAGGTAATGCATTCCTAAAGATAACAGGAAACAAATATCTTTGCAATCCACATAATGGCTAGAGCTGACCATTTTGTGTTTCTGAAGATTACTATTTCATGTTCATCTGGAGACCGACGAAGGAAGGTCCTTTAGCCTGTCATCGATGGTTAGGAATTTCTACACATCAGGATCCCAATCTTGATGTCCGTAAAAGCTCTGTTACTAGTGCCAGGGCCTCCTCCATTTTCACATGTATGAATATCCTGCTCACTCAGCCTCCCCCTAGTCTGGAGAGTGGTGCCCATGGAAGATTACATGGCATGTTCCAATCAGGATGTGTCCTAAGAGTCCCACGGGAAATACCATTTCGCCCACACAAAAGACTTTTTTTTTCCCCTTACAAGATCTGCTGTATGTCTCTAACTTGCGCATAAGAAGGAGTTTTTAAGAGTGGTTTTGAAACGTCATTTGAAATATCTATATTATTCGCATGAAAGTTGTTAGCGTTTTGCTGGATACCATTTAGTTCGAGGCAAGTTGACTTCAGCAAAGAGTTGGGACTGGGCTTGTTTGAGAAGTGATATTTCCTAGAAACTTCTACAATTACCCATTTGATCTTCATAATAAATAAGAGAGACCAATTTATTTTATCTAAGAAGATTTTACAGTGCCTTGTGAAATATACATTCACCATATGGAAAACAATTCCTTTACTAGGAAAAAATACCTACCAGATGTGAAGACAACTTACTCATAAATGAAGTTTCTTGGACCCAAAGCCCTGACTTATGACTTAGAAGAGACTAAACTGTTTCAAAGAAATAAAATTCAGAGCCGTTTCTATGATTCTTGGGTGTAAGAAAAAGTCATCAGGAAAAAACTGAGACTACAGAATATGCCCCAGACAAACAGACAAAACTAAAACTCTGAAATGTTATAGTCAGATTAAAAAAAATTATCATACAAACTATTTTATGGATCAAAATTTAAATCTACGTTCAAAATAAATGTATTTTAAGATATTTTTATGAATAAAATAGTAATGCAAGGAATTTCTTAGTCTTGATTATGAATTTGTATATCTGAGTATGTAATGAGAAATAGGATTCTGGATGATAATTCCCATTTTCATGATAGGAAGGCCTTTAGTATCATTTTACATTTTCCAAAAACTAGGTTGCCTTGATGGGAATGGGGAAGAGAAAAATTAACATTTTTAAGTGCCTAATATAGGCCGGAAGCTGTTACAGACTTTGTTTCATTTTCAGCCTTTCAAAAATCTTGCAGGTCAGATATTTTCCTCACTTCACATGAAGAAATATTTTGCCCAGGATCACATAGTTGATAACTTATGTCATTCAGACTCAAACATTCCATGCAATTTCCAGCATTATGGCGTGTTACAAAGTATATTCTTTTAGACGTTAATGTTTGGTGTTTAGAAATCCGTGGTATTTTGGAAAAAAAACTGATTCCACATTTATGCACATTTAGTAAGACTGGAAGGCAAAGTTAAATGGATTTTTCCCACAGACGTCTCTATGATTTTAATATGCAAATGTAGATTTGGGGTGGTAGTGTTTAACAACCAACTCTCTCATTTAAATTTTATTTAAATCTAATCATGGATGATAAAGCTTGATTTGAACATTCACATACTGCTAGTTGCTTATTTCGTGGTGTAAATATTCCCAAACACAGCAGATTTCAAACTACCGATGAAGGGTTGGGAAAAGCTGTGCACATTTAGCTCTTACGAGCCACCTCAGCACCCACTGACTCATTGTATTATTTTACTGGACCCAAGGACTCATTTCACTAAGCATCTCCTAGGCGTGGGGTTCCAAGGAACATACTTTAGGAAACAGAATTTTTAACAGGAATCTAACCCTCAATCACCTCTTCTTTATTAAACAAGAGTTGAACTCAAACATTGATTCACTGACCGTGTAAACACTATGCATACACAGTGGTTTAAATTTTAAAAAAAAATCAGTTTCTGGGGGATGAAAGTCTGCATTAACTGACTTCTTTTGATTTCTTTTTCCAGATGGCTGAAATAGCTCTTTATTACAACCAATGAGCTAAACTTTCCTTTAAAAAACTCACACTTCTCCCTTGGAATAGCGTGAAAAAATGGAGTAGATTCTCTGCTTTGAACCTATAATTTTCCCACAGACTGATATAGAAGAAGTGGTTACCTGCCCTTGAATCAGAGTCAGTTTATTTACAGCTCATTCATTCAATCGTTCATTCAAAAAATAGCTATTAAGGGCCTAGTATGTGTGGCCACTGTCCTAGGCACTTAGGACAGAATCACTGAACAACACACACAGACATTCCTGCCCTCAAAGAGGCAGATACAACATAAGCAGAGTTAATAATTAAACTATATAGAATGTTTCAAAGACGATAAGCGCTATGGGGAAAAAGTCGATCTGTATCACAAGGAATGGGCGTGCCATCGGTGGACTGGGGACTCAGCAGGAGGTATTAACATGATGGTCTGTTAAAGTAGGCCTCATTAAGAAGGTGACATCTATGAAGACTTGAAGGAAGTGAGGGAGTAAAAGTGCAAAAGTAATCAAGGAGAAGGAAATGACCAGCTGTGTCACTGAAAACTCAACTGGATGGAGAATGACCATTGGATTTAGCAGCTTGGAGGTCAGGCTGAGGTTTCAGTGAAATGATGGGGTGAGAGCCTGGCTGGGTTAGTTTAAGAAAGAAGAGAAGGAGAGGCACTGAGACAGTGAGAAGAGACAAATTTTTTTAAGGAGCTTTTCCTGCTCCTTAAGAAATGGTCCCGTAGCTGTGGGGGCAATGGGGACAAGAAAGGGTTTTTAAATTTTGTTTTGCTATGTTTTCATGACAAGCATTCAGTAGGGAGTGAAAAACAGATTCTGTTCAGACAGAGGGCTGGCTGTGGGCACAGTTTTGTGGTAGCTGTAGTTTATGTTTGCTACTCTACAACCTTTTTTTCCCCTTCGTCACAATAACCCTGGAAGGTAGGAATTATTATTTCTGCAGCTGAGGAAAATAGGACGTAAAAGAGAGGTTACAATATACACACTACTATATATAAAATAGATAATCAACAAGGACCTACTGTATAGCACAGGGAACTCTACTCAATACTCTTTAATAACCTAAATGGGAAAAGAATCTGAAAAAGAATAGATATATATATATGTGTGTAACTAAATCACTTTGCTGTACACCTGAAACTGAACAACATTGTAAATCAACTATACTCCAATATAAAATAAAAATTTAAAAAAGAGGTTACCTAACTTGCCTAGGGCACACGCTATCCTAATGCCCCTAGGCAATGCCACCGATGCCCCCCAAATGCACATACACTCCTCCAAGCTCCATCATTTCCACACTTTATTTAGATCTGTTGCTCCTACTTTTGGATTTCTCTTTCCGTCTGCCATCAAACTTTTATGGCCCATTATCTTAGCGTTTTCAGCCAGGGAAACAATTTCTGTACAAGGTGTGAATGTGTTGCTCCTTGAGGGTTATTTATATTTTGAGCAGTTCTTCCTAGAGAGAAAAGACAAAGCTGCTTCCAGAGCCCTGGGTTCAAGTGCCAGGGGTACCATTTCTAGCTGTGGGACTTAAGGTAAGTCATTTCACTGCTCCAAACCACACGTTTTCAGCTGTAAAGTGGAAAGAAAAATCTCTACCTTGCAGAGTTTTCATAAAGGCTAGAGTTAGCACATAAAAAGCACCATTGTGGGTACTCCAGAAATTCTTGTTGTTTTTCTTATCATTAAAAGTGATTCAACCAAAAGATTATCTCTTATGGGACACGACACAATACCATGACATGTACATGAGGGAGATTCTTTGGACAGGGTAACGTCTCAGTTTCTTCAAATTCTGCCACACAGCGGGGTTTGTTGGCAGTCATCTGAGATCTAGGGTCCCTACTTTTCAGGTGTAGGACCCTGGATAAGTCACCTCCTCTCTTTGAGCCTCAGTTTCATTGCCTACGATGATAGAAACCAATGTTATGAAAGTGCTTTGTAAACCATAAAATGGAGTGAGGACAATGAGGGGGAAAGATTACCGCAAGCTTGTTAAGAATTAACATTTGGCTTCTGGGGTCATCTCCATCCTTCCAGGTTCCTGAAGCATCTTGCATAGAGCACTGTGTGCACAGGAGATGGAATTAGCTCTGAAGATGTCCTCCAAATGAACCCATCTGATCACTCGGAAGGCTCTATGTATTTTTAGATCTTTGGATATTATCAGTCAGCCAGTTGTCCCTGCCTAAAGGGAATGCTGCCTCTTATTCCTTTGCTGACCGTGTATAACTTTTTTAGATAAAGAGAATACTATGCATATTTCAAATTCACATACTTCCACTGTTTTAGCTGTAAGGCATTCGACGAATGTTTTCCAGCACTTCCGACGGTGTGTAAGCAACTTCACTTGTTCTTATTTTTTGAGCTTCCATGACTAATACTAGGTATGTGTTAAAACTTTGCATTTTTCATCAAAACTTGTGCTGCCAACGTTTAATACCAGGCCAGTTCTGTTAATAGAGGTGTCTGTAGCTGTAGAGCTCAAAACTAATTCAGCTGGCATGGACACCGTAAAAGCAAATACTATATACCTTGCCACTAAGTTGAATTTTGTATTTCAAATCATCTTCATCTTACAGCAACCTGAGATTTTTTTGCCTACTCTAGTTGAATTGCTCACAGAAAATTCTCCTTAAAAAGTAGCACTTGTGTGTGTGTGTGTGTGTGTGTGTGTGTGTGTGTAGCATTTTCTTTCTTAACATCTTTATTGGAGTATAATTGCTTTACAATGGTGTGTTAGTAGCACTTAGCATTTAAGTTCTGGTTTCTCAGCACACCTTAAGCATAGTAGAGGCCTAAGGGGCGCATGGAGAATTGGGAAGTTAATTCAAGTGGAAAAAAGAATTTGGAGATGGAAAAGATAAACTTGGTGAAAAAGTACCATGAAGAACTTGGCATATCTTCTTGAGTAAAACATAGTGAATTCTTGAAGGTTATTTACTTCCAGTTAGAAGCAGCCATACCCTTTTACTCCCTTTTCTTATTAACAGAAATTTCCAAGAAACTCTAATGTGGTTGTTGTGTGCTTTTCTCTAGCTGCGTTTGTGAAATCTTTGGCTCTCATTCAAGAGAGTAATACTTTCAGTTTCTGAAAAGTAGCGCTATGAAGATGTTCCTCATAGTGTTATACACTACAGTGAGAACAATCAAAGAGAAAATAATTCAATACATAATGGTATTTTGGTGAGACAGAATGTTACCTAGTCATTTAAAATGATGTTTACAAAGAATAAGTGATTACATCAGAAAATACTTATATTGAATAAAAATGGATGTGAAAAGATTAATATAAAATTATCGGTTTTGTGTGTATATATCTATATCCGTATATATATACACAGAGAGAGATTGCACATTCTGCACACACGTATACATTTGTGTCTAGGTGTGCATGTAGAACAGGAATACATATATAGAAAAAAGTTTAGAGGAAAATCAGTATAACATTATAATCATTTTCGCTGAGCTGTGGTATTAGAGAGACCTGTGTTCGTTTATGCATTTCTAGATGGTTAAGTCTATCGTAAAGATTATTAAGGTGTTATTTCAACTCATTTATATGTGTGTGTGCATTTATACCCAGCTTTGTTGTGAAAAGGATTTAAAGCGGCTAGTTTTAGGTAACCAGAAGAATCTAAAATTGAGCACCAAAAAACTAAAATGTTTCACAAACTAAAAAAAAAAAAAAAAAAGGGTTTTCAGGGTTTCAATGGCCACCATCTAAATCCCCTCCCTCAGCACACATGTGTGCAAGCATGCACGCGCACACGCCCTCACAGCATACACAATTACGTGTGCTCGCAAGGAGCAAGTAATCCTCTCTTCTAGGGGTATTGCAAACCTGTGGGCCAAATCCAGCCCAGTGTGTGTTTTTTGCATGACTTCATGAGCTAAGAGGAGATTCGACACTTTTAAAGTTATTGGGAGGAGGGGGAAGGGATGCAAAGAAATGAAGAATATGAAACAGACAGTATGTGGTCCTCAACGTCTAAGATTTTGTATTTCATATTTACAGTACAGCCTTTTTCAGAAACAGTTTGCCAGCTCCTGCCCGATTTTCCTCCACACTTCTGGAATCTCTGTTGCAAATCCTGGAAAAGTCCTTTGCCCTGGGCTTTGTTGAAAGAAAAGGAAGTCATGGAAACATGGAGAGTTCATAGTATAATGTGGAGGCAGTTCTTCCTGTGTCCCCATATCCTGATCTGTCTTGATCTTTCCATTCAATTCTAAGGACAGTGGAAGCTCTCACTTGCATCGATAGATGGAGAATAAAATATATAAGTTCAAATATGAATTATAGAAACATTTTCAAAATGCATTTTTATTATTTTCACGTACATAAAGAAAAGTAGGCAAATTTAGCAAAATGTTTCCAGATAAAAGCTTTGTTCACGACAAAAGAAAATCACACCTGGCTAGCAGGAGTCATTTGCTTTCAAACAATGGCTGTGTCTTTAAAAGTTCTTCCCTTAAGCAGATTCACTATTTCTTTAAACTCTTTGACTCTTAAAGTTTATTTCACAAACCTCCTATTCATGGAGTGTGAAATTAAACTCCAGCCAGACCTGAATTTTCATAATTGCCAAGTAACTGGAGTTCAACACAGAGAACATATTATACAAAGAAGGAGTCAAGATAATCGCAGCGATGACTGGGAAGAAAGAAAATGCACATGGCATACAAAGTGCTGAGGTGACAATTTGAATTACAAAATTGTGCTATATATTAAAAGAGTAAATGGCAAAACAAACAAGCAGACATCACTCTTTTCAGTGTGAGGAATATTTGGCTCCAGGCTAGAAGCAGAAAAACTTGCAGCAGAGAGAGGTTATCCGTAATGTGTTAAGAAGACTGAGATGTCTTCATTGACTCCTACACTGAAATGACAGCAGACAACATAGCTTATGTACAAATGACGAAATGTCCCTAATCCTTGCTTCGCAAAGCAATCACCTCACCAGAACTGCCAGGCTGTCAGACAAGGCCTTGGACTTCCCTAGTGAAAGAAAATTTCCCCAAGCAACGGCGGAGGGAAAGAAAACCATAGATACTAGTCGACTGAGCACTCACAGAAAACTATGGAAAACTTAAACAAGAAGAGAGACTAATTAATTAATGAAATCTATAGGTATCCTGGAATATGTCAGCGCGATTAAGCAGCGGTATCGGAGAAAGCAAGGCCATACGCTGGGAAATGCAACCGATCCTCCTGGCAGGGCTCTACCATGGAGACCCTTAGGCCAGGTCTACAATACACCACCATTTATTACTCCGGGTTCTGACCCATGCTCTTGTTTAATGGATAAGTGCATGACTGAAGTGGCAGACCGATTGGAGATGAATCATTCATCTAGCTGGCCGTTCGGTGGAAATGCATTTACGTATTTATTTATACGTTTTTTTGACAAATATAATTGTATGTATTTAAATTGTACACCGTGATGATGTGATATACATATACATTGTGGAAAAACTACCAAGATCAAGATAATTAACACATCCAACATCTCACATAATTAAGTTTGTGTGTGTGTGTATGCGGTGAGAATGCTTAATATCTATTCTCAGCCAGCTTTCAAGTGTACGATATATTGTATTAACTATAGTCACCATACTGTACATTAGATCTTCAGAACTTACTCTTGTAACCGAAAATGTGCACCCTTTGACCTGCATTACCCCATGTCCCCCTCCCCCAGCCTCTGGCAACACCATTCTATTATTTTTTTTTTAAACAAAATTAGCGTTTTTTTTTTTTAAAGATTTCACATATAAGTGATAACATACAGTATTTGTCTTTCTCTTTCTGGCTTGTTTTACTGAGCATAGTGTCCTCCATTTTATAACAAATGGCACGATTTCCTTCTCTTTTATGGCTGAATAATATTCCACCGTATGTGTGTGTGTATATGTGTTTGTGTGTGTGTGTTCACATTTTCTTTATCTGCTCACTCGTCAAAGGACATTTAAGTTATTTCCATATCTTGGCTATTGTGAATAATGTTGCAGTGAACGTAGGTGTGCAAATATATTTTCAAGATACTGATTTCAATTTGTTCTAATACATGCCCAGGAGTGAAAATGCGGGATCACATGGTAATTCAATTTTTAATTTTTTGAGGACCCACCCTACCATTTTCTATAATGGCCACGCCAATTTATATTCCCACCAACAGTATATAAGAGTTTCCTCTTCTCTACATCCTCACTAACATTTGTTATCTCTTGTTTTCTCGATACTTGCCAGCCTAACAGATGTGAGTTAATATCTCATTATGGTTTGATTTGCATTTCCCTGATGATTAGGATGTTGAACTCCTTTTTATGTAGTTGTTGGCCATTTGTATGTCAGTAGAAATCTATTAAGGGTCTCCCACAGTCTACGCACTATGCAAAGCCCTGGAACCACAGAGATGACTAAGAATAGCACTTTCTTGTAAAGAGTTCACAGTATCGTGTGGAGAAGGTTCTGTATGCAAAGAGCTACCATCCTGTATCAAAGTGTTGCAAAATGTACTAAGTGCAACATGATTATAGGACAAGGAGAGCAAAACCACTTGTTTGGAGAAGGAATCTAAGGGAAATGGTCCTAGAGTGTTTCATTAAGTCTGGACTTGTACTGGAGGTGTCTCTGGTGAACAAGTGTGGACTGAAATAACAACGCAAGAGAAGATGGTGAGTTATTCTAGAATAAGTAGTTGGGACTCACATATTCCCTAGAAAGATCTGAAATAGATCTGTCTATGCAGGAGATTTAGAAAAGCATGACTAGTCAGTATTTAAAATTCAATTTCAAAGAAAAAAACTTGGTTGAAATCAAGATGGTTATTTTGAGGAGAATCCTTCTATTTCTGGCTGCAGTCACACTGGTGTGTGAGTGTTGTGGAGTGTGTATTCAGTGTTTACAGTGGTGTATTGTGCGTGTGTGTGTGTGTGTGTGTGTGTGTCACTGTATATGTTTGTAAGGGCTTCTCTGTGCCTAAAAGTAAGGATGATGTCTTCTTGCCCTAGGATCTGGGACAATGTTTTTATCTGCTTATTCGTCCCCATAATAACGGCTTTCCAAATTCGGCTGAATTAAAACTTATCAAAATAAGGATCCATGCATGAGTGTTGCCCCTTTCTCTCTTTAGCGGGCAAGAAAGAGCTAAAGCTTTCTGCTGCAGACCCAGCTGGTAGAGCGGATTCCATGGAAGAGCTGGTGTGTCTGGCGTTGGTGAAGTGTTCGAAATCGAGAGCAGGAAAAGACTCTGGAGTGAGAAATCTATGCTTCACTGGAGAGCAAGTCTTCATGCTGTCTGACCGCCAAGAAGCTATTGCTTTCTGCTCAAAACCACAGGACAAGACAAACGGCCTGTCCAACCTGCTGAGAGCCACAAAAAGACCACAGAGATCTGAGCATCAGTATATGGCCGCCAGGTCCCAGAGGCCAAGCTGCTCGGCAGGGACTCGGGTCAGGCAGCCTGTGGAGCCAGGATCTGCTCAGTGGGACCAGGAGCCAGAAGAAAAACCTAAAAGCAGTGAGGATGGGCCTGGAGAGAATTAGGAATTTGACGAGTGAAGTCATCAGCCTGCGGCCCAGGGGGGAATCCCTCAGAGGCTGTAAAGTTAGGAACCTTCCCTTCCAGTGCCCAAAAAAAAAAAAAAAAATTCAGCCTTCAGTGCAGAGTGGAGCGCTGTGCGTGGCGGGATCAGCACTGACACAGAACAACACAGAGCTCACAGAAAGACACCACTCGGTCCATGTGACAGCGTAGCACTCTTCCTGGAGAGGAGAGCACGGGATTATGCTGGAAAAATCAGATTTCCAGGCAGTTCAAAGGGTGCAGAGAGCTTTGATATCAAGACAATAAGAAGTAGACAAGTACCCCTGGGGCAGCAAGGCAAAATCAAGGCGCTGTCATCAGAGAAGCAGGTCAGAGACTCAGTACTTCTGTGCCCTGGTCAGAAGGACTCTCTTCCTTAATGAGGACAGATGGGCTGTGGGAAGGAGAAACGGAAGGAGCTGAAGGGACAGGGGAGGATGTAGGGATGAAAGTCCAAGTAATTAGCTGGCATTGTACACAACGAATATAACCTACTGTTGTAAGAAATAAAGGTTCCTGAATTGAGAATCCCCCTGCCCAATCAGACAGTCAGGGCACTGATGCTCCCTGGGAGATCCCCATCGAAATGGCACCTGGCTGGGATGAAGAGACAAATGGAACCTGAGCATTGATCTGGGATTTCCAGTTCTACATACCAGAAGCCCTCAAATCCCATTCCAGAGCTCACTGTATCCTAAAATTAATACTCAATGCTCACTCTCTTGGGATCTCAACTTCTTCTTTATGAAAAATGAAGGTCCAGGGTAATGAAGAGGCTCACACAAGCAATGGGGTTTCATCAAGAGAAAAATTAAAAGGTACAACCTTTATAACCAGGTTAGTATTTAACAAAGACCTCTTGAAATGGATCAACATATACACTGATCAGTTGTAATCCAGGGAGTCCAAAATCACTTGATTTCCTAGAAGTTTGTTTGATTTGGCCCAATGTTTCATATGCAGAGATTCTGATGTAAGAATCTCCTTACTTTGTAACTAATGTACTCAGAAGATTGAATACTTTTTTTTTTTCATTTCCAACCTGCAATTCACATAGGCTCCGTATTACATCTAGTCATGTAACAAATTAAGTAGGGAAAAGAGCAGGAACGACAACTGATGGGAGGGATAATACAGTGAGAGACCAGAAAGACAGCTCTGGTTAGGGTAGGAGTTGCAGTATTTTCCAAATCGGTCAGCCTCACAATGTGGTGTTTCAATAAAGGCTGAGTCATGACTCCATTTCAATTACTTCACAAAAGAAAGAAAATTGTACGTGACAGTAGACCATGAACATCCTAGAGCCGCTAAATCTGCAGAAACAAAGGGCAGGAGTTGTGCACTTTATCAGTAATGTGGTGAAGGGCACCCCGTTGTTTGAAAGCCAGGTGTGAGGCATGTTCCGTGTGTGTGTTGGAGGTGGGGGAGAGAGAGATTAGAGAAGAAGGGATGTGGAAAGAGAGCGGAAAGAGGAGAAACAAAGGGGCTAGACAGGGAAAAGATAGAGCAAAGAGACACAGAAGTGAAAACAATCAATTGCAGTGACATCATAGAACACACACTGTCACTAATGATCTCTATGTCATCCTGCTAATTCGGTGGAAAATGATGGTAATAATAACAATAATAATTATTATTATTATTATATGAACAGGCAAATGACTGGACGTTGGGTAAATATAATTCTGAGACAGTAGGTGTTGGTCTATCTGACAAGGTGAATAAAGTGCTAAAGGAATTCAGGCGTTCACAGTATGCAAACAATGGAGCAGTTAGTTTTCCTTTTGAAAGAATGAGTGCCTAGTTCAGGCAAACTCAGTTACACAAGCAAGAGTCCCCTTTTCTATGACAATGCCTGCTACAAACTAGTTGCTCAATAAATACCTTTTATTTCATGAATTCCTAAAGTGGAGGGAGGCCTCAGCCTGATTCTTCCCAACCTGGAAAGAGGGCTCATATCCATGCGACATGCTTCATGCTTACTTCCTTCCACATTCTCTCTTTAGCATCCAACTTAAAATCACCCAATGGCAGACTTGCTGTTCCCAAGCCAGGAGAGACAGAGCTCATGTTAGTTATGAAGAGAAATGTGATAAAGGCCTTAATCAGGCTCCAGGAAAATCCCTGGAGAGCCCCTTAGATCTTGAGAGCAAAATATCCTTCCAGCCCTGGGATGTTGACTGGGGCCAGGGGGGAAAGCTTTCCTCTTGACTTCTAAGTTCCTCCCAGGGCTTTTCTCTCTCTGCTCCAAGCATCTGACAGTCAGCTCCCATGGTGAAAACAGACAAATCTCCACTCATTCACTGGATGTACTTTCTTTTCATTTACTGCTTTACTTTTTGTTTTTTGCCAACTTCTAATTCAATTGACTCTTAGTTGAAAAATTAAGGAATCCATATGAGAGAGTTGAATATTCAATTACAGGAAAAAGAAAGAGCTTAAAAATGTGATTATTAATTTGAGGTCTGGCAATGTGTCTTTTCTACACTCTTCAAGTGTAAAACCCAGTGTCATACAGATATAAACTGCTTAATACTCAGTTGTAGACATGGACTAGGGTTAGGGCATGATGACGAACACAGCAGCAGACAAGAGGATCCTAAATTAGGAAAGTCTGAGAAATGATGACAGATTAACCTGGAGAAAAGACAGCTGTAATGCTCTTCTAAAGGAGGGATTTTCTTTGCATAAAAATAATGGGAAAATTCACAAAGAAGGATGAGATCTGACAAAATGAAAGATTAAAAACATAACAAAATCAATACTCAAACAGCAGACTGTAACAAGTATAACAACATGACTAGTAGCCAACATCAATATCCTTAATACATAAAGTACGCTTAAAAATCAATTTGAATAAGTAACTTTGAGAAAGCACGGAGGCGTGTGTATTGTGGTGTGCAACTATCATTGGTTGGTATCATGGAATTCAAAATGGAAGTTATCTTATATATCGATAGGCCCTTAGTATTTTCACTTTCATACTCTTTGGATCTCCCTTCACACCTTCACCCCTCTTTTCATGTCACCTACACCCCCTGTTCCTGACTCACTCTTATGAATGGCTTTGCCTCACACATTACAGAGGAAATGGAAGGATTCAGAAGAGAAACATCACTCCTTTTCCTCACCAAACCTCAAACTCCCTGCCCGTGAATCCAGCATATCTGGCTTGTCTGCTGGTCCAAGATCAGAAATGTGTCAAAGGATGTGCCACAGAGGGCAGTGTGTTCCTCTTCCAGACAAAGGTCCGTTCCAGCCCTTCTCAACTTTGAAAGGGTGTAGCTCATGCACTTGAGTACTCTTTGTTGTAAAATTAACTTCCAGGGAATCCCATGATTTAGTATTTTTGATTAACAAAAATCTTTAACTACTGTCTCCTAAAACACTCATCTCTCATCTTTTAAGTCACCTGGTTTTCCTCTACCACCATCTCATGCTTCTTCCTCCTCTGTTTAGCCTCTAAATGTTGGAGCACCCCAGGGCCATGTCTTTGGACCTTTTCTCTATCTAACCTTCTCCCAGATGACCTCATTCAGTCTCATGGCTTCGAAGACCATCCGCTGTGAGTTGAATTGTGTTCCCTCCAATGATGTTGAAATTCTAACCCTGAGTCCCTAAGAATATGACCTTATTTGGAAATACATCTTTAGAGATGTATTCAAGGTAATGAGGTCATTAGGTTGGACTTTAATCCAAGAAGAGAGAAATTTGGACACAGAAAAGGGCAGGGAGAAGAGTGCCATGTGATGACAGAGGCAGAGATTGGATTTATACAGCTGTAAACCAACAAATGCCAAGGATTGCCGGTGACACCAGAAGCAAAGAGAGAGGCACAGAACAGATTCTCCTCTGGAGACTTGAAAGAGCATGGTACTGTCAATACCTTGATCCTTGACTTCAAGCCTCCACAGCTGTGAGGCAATAAATTTCTGTTGTGTTAATACATCCATTTGAGGGTACTTTGTTATCACATCCCTAGGAAATGAATACCCCCTTTGTACACTATTAATTCCCGAATGTTAACATCCAGCCCTGACCAACTCTGAACACCACGTTGAATATGTGACTGCCCATTTGACATGTCATTAAATGCCTGATAGGGATCTCAAAACAGAAATTGTGATTCCCACCCTACAGCCTGATTTCTCTCCCATTTTCCTCCACATTTGTAAATATCCCACAATTCACCCAGTTACTGAAGATAAAGATGTAGGTGTCATTCTTGAGTCCTCTCTTTCCTTAATCCCTCCATTTAATAAGCACATAAACAAGTCTTGTCAATTTTACTTCTAAAAGGGATTTCAGATCTGTCTACTTTCTTTCATCCTGATTGCTACCACCCTAATGGGAACCAACAGCCTCTTCTCCCATCTGGATTTCTGCAGTGATGTGCCATCTGGTGTTCCTGCTTTCACTGCTGTCCACCCTTACAAATAATGACCTTGAGAAGTAAATAGCCCAGTTGAAGTTGGTCCCCTGAGCTGGTCCTCCGGTGCTTGAAAGAATAAAAATTATACAAGCTCTCTACATGCTCTCTAAGACCCTACCTGATCTGGCCCCTCTGAACCTCTCTGTTGTCATCTTGCATTATGCTTATCTCTGCCCCGTCCTCTCCAGCCACATTTGCCTCCTTTCCACTTCATAAAAAATGCAGGGCTGGGGCTTCCCTGGTGGCGCAGTGGTTGGGAGTCCGCCTGCCAATGCAGGGGACACGGGTTCGTGCCCCGGTCCGGGAAGATCCCACATGCCGCGGAGCGGCTGGGCCCGTGAGCCATGGCCGCTGAGCCTGCGCGTCCGGAGCCTGTGCTCCACAGCAGGAGAGGCCACAACAGTGAGAGGCCCGCGTACCGCAAAAAAAAAAAAAAATTGCAAAGCTTTTACTATCTTAAAGCCTATGCACTTGTTTCTTCCGTTGCCTGGAATGATTTACCCCAGATCACTGCATGGCTGTCTCTTCTTTGTTTTTTAGGTTTTAGTGAAAAGTCTGTCATATTATCTTGCTTAATCCTTACCAAATTACTACCACTACTTAACATATTCTTATTTATCTCCTGTCTTCCCCTACTATATTGATGTTTCATGAGATGAAAGTTCTTGTTGCCTTATTCACTGCTATCTTCCCAGATCATAGAAGACTGTCTGGCCCAGAATATTCCACAAATAGCTTTTGTATGGCTAAACTGTTGAATGCACTACAGCCCCCTTATTTTACAGAGGAGAAAACTGAAGCAGGGACTTCAGTATCTTCAAACTGAAGTAGTAGCTGGGTAGTAGTTTGGTTGCAGTCTTCTCCATTCCAAATGTCCAAAAAGACAGTTGCTGTTATACCTGTCGGCTATCCTGTTCCTTCATTCTGGACCTCTATCTGAATTAGATGCAATGAAAATCTGAATCTGTTCACTCAGTCAGTCCATCAATTAAATCATTCAAAATGAAGTGCCTACTGTGTGCCAGAGCCTCTGCTTTGTGCCGGGAATATAGAGCCAAATTACAGAGGGTTCCCACCCTTAGGAGTTCCGACATATAAGCTTAAATAAATTGCAATGTAAAATAAGTGATGTAGCAAAAGCTAGAATATAACACTGCAAGAGCCAAAATAATGTGATAATAGAATGTTTGCTCCTTATAACAACACGGTTAACAAAACCTGTTCGTAACATTTTGCACACAACACATTCCAAGTGACCACTATTGGCTGGTAAGTGGAAAGGTTGTTCAAATTCTCCTCCTCTCTGAGAAGCAGGAGCCTCTTCTTTTTGTGGAGACCATTAAAGGTAGAACAGATTCCCACTAACTTGGGTGGTTTAAATAATAACAGCAACAAATAAAAACTGAGACCTTAACTATATTCCAGTCGCTGTGCTGGTTCTTGGAAAGCCCTTTGACGTGGGGACTGTATGAGTTTCCTGGGGCTGCTGAAACAGATTGCCATGAACTTGGTGGCTTAAAACAGCAGAATTTTATTATCTCACAGTTTTAGAGTTCAGAAGTATAAAATCAGTTTCCTTGGGCTGAAATCAAGCAGCCAGCAGGGCCGTAACTCCCTGCAGAGGTCCTGGGGGAAAATCCATTCCTTGCCTCTTCCACCATCTGATAGCTCCAACATTCTTTGGCTGTGGTTGCATCACTCCAATCTGTTTAAGTGGTCACACTGGCTTTTCATCTTCTGACTATAATCTCCCTCTGCCTCCTTCTCAAAAGGATACTCGTGATTGCATTTAAGGCCGATCCAGATAATCTTAGATAATCTCGCCATCTCAAGATCCTAAACCCAATCACATCTGCAACACCTTTGCCATATAATACTCAGTGGTTCCAGTGATCAGGGCGTGGATATCTTGGGGGGAGGGAGGCCATTATCCAGCCTATCACAGGTACTGTCATTAACCATACTCTACCAGGTTAACCCCAGTAACAAGTTCTAACATAGTTCTGAACACAACTGTACTAAAATACTTGATTATAGTGTATTCCCCCTGTGGCAAAATCTTGGGACTTAGAACTGCTATATATTTATCTTCTTCCTCTCCTTTTCCTAGAATAAAAGAATACAACTTTATGATGTTTTTAAAATGAGGAAAACCCTAAATTAAAATGTTTTTACATGTTTGGTTGAACAAAATATGTTTATGTCTTAATAATGGTAATAAAAAATGCAGTCCCCGGTGAACGAGAATTTGAGGACTGACTAGGCAACGAGAAGGCTTTGGAGGAATAATTAAGCAAAGAAAAAACCCTAAAGTAAAATGTTTTTACATGTTTGGTTGAACAAAATATGTTTATATCTTAATAATGGTAATAAAAAATGCAGTCCCCGGTGAACGAGAATTTGAGGACTGACTAGGCAACGAGAAGGCTTTGGAGGAATAATTAAGCAAAGAAAAAACCCTAAAGTAAAATGTTTTTACATGTTTGGTTGAACAAAATATGTTTATATCTTAATAATGGTAATAAAAAATGCAGTCCCCGGTGAACGAGAATTTGAGGACTGACTAGGCAACGAGAAGGCTTTGGAGGAATAATTAAGCAAAGAAAACCCCAGTGAGGATTGAAGGAGCTTCTAGAGAACATAGAAAATACCACATAGGGAAAGGAGAAGAGGCACTGAGATGAGGAATAAATTCTTAAATGACTCTTGCCTGCATAACATTGAAAACAGTTCTAAATTTTTTAAAGGAAGGAAAGCAAGTTCTTGAAAGAAATGAGCAAATGCATTACCATGGTTTTCCAGAAAACAGGATGTATAACCCATTGCACCTTTTTTATGATGAGATTATATCAACTTGGCTTTTTTGATTCACCAGCCACTTTTCTGGTCCTTGTCACCAGGAGACAGAAAGAAGTGAAGGGACTCTGGGGCTATTTAGGAAACATTTCAACAGGACATAGTTAGGAGGTAGGTTGAATGTGGAGACACAGAAAAATCAATGACAACTCCTTGGCTCATGCCATGAGCAGTGCGTGGGTGAAGGTGCCATTTATTGAGATGGAAGAAATTGGAGACGGTATATTTTAGTTTGTAGAGAAAGTAAGCTTTTAAAATTTGCAGTATGAAGTGACCGTAAGACATTTGGATGTATAAATCTAGAACTCAGAAAAGTTGTTTGAGCTAGAGATGAAAGTTGGGAATTGTCAACATTTGTGTTGTGTGTATTTGTGTATGTGGGAGTGGATGAAGTTGTCCTGGTAAAGAGGAGAAGGTCCAGTCTGGAGCCCCGAATAACTCTGATAATAAGTTAAATAGAGGGAATGAGGTTAGCAAAGGACTGGGAATAGATAATGGAAATGTTTCCCAGGAAGAGAGAGTGGTGTCTTGAGAAAAGCAAAGAGAGTGTTTCTAGACAATCTCACTTGGGTTCGAGGCCCAGCTCTACCACCTATCATCTTCGCACACTTGGGGAAACTATTTAGCTTCTCAAAACTCAAGGTCAATTTTGAATTCGGAGAGGTATTACATACGTCTGCAAGCCTCAAAATGAGCCACCTGTAGTTCCCTGAGGCACCTGTGAAAGCAAGAACAAATTCCTCTTTTGATTTGATTAAATTAATTTTTCTTAACATGTAAGGTCATTAGTAAGACAAATAATATGTATCCATAGGTTTTATATAATGCTCACAAGAATTTTATTCCTGTTTTCAAATACTTTCTGTCTAAGGAAATGATTGATGTATGTACACAATACCTAGAACAGGTTAACACATAATTTGCTTTATTCATACCTAGGAATGATTCTCCTTACCCGAGGCACTTCAGATACCTGGCTCACCAAATCTTGAAGAATTTAAAAAATTTCTCTGGAAAGGCCAACTTGTCAGCCAAGGGATATCTCAAATGATTTTTCAATCAACTCCTGTTTGAGGAGGAAAATATGATGAATTTCTCTATTACAGAGGAAATTCATCTAATTATACCCACCTCATATAATTTATAACAAAACCCATTGGTGAATTTATCTTGATTTCTGGATAAGGTTCCCAAAACTTTGAAAATACATGTTGTATTTGAGAACAAATTTGTTGTCCAGAAAGAAATTTAAATTTCTTTTCCTTTAGGTTTCAGTGACTCCTAACTTCAGCTATGTTTTAGAATCTTCCTTCCTATTGCGTCTTGAAAGTTGTTAAAGAAACTTAAAAACCACCATGTTGCCTCTTTCTAGTCTGTTAGTTAGAAATGTGATTTAATTTGTTAATGTGTATTGCACTGAACAATAATATGAGCTGCCTACAGTGGATGATATATGCACATTCTTTTTTTTTATTTCTTTATTTTTTTGTCGTACACGGGCCTCTCACTGTTGTGGCCTCTCCCATTGCGGAGCACAGGCTCCGGACGCGCAGGCTCAGCGGCCATGGCTCACGGGCCCAGCCGCTCCGCGGCACGTGGGACCCTCCCGGACCGGGGCACGAACCCGTGTCCCCTGCATCAGCAGACAGACTCAACCACTGCGCCAGCAGGGAAGCCCCTGCACATTAATTTTTATACACAGAATCGCAGTTCTCATGATAGTTCTCGTTATGCGCACAGGATGGTTTTCAAAAACCACCAGAAAATATAGTTTATCCACGTAGAGATAGCAACAATTTACTTTTTAATATTAATGAAATTCATATAAGTATCATTAGTGGTAAATAAATTACACTGACACGCCTTCAAGGTGCCATAACTTAGATCCAGTGTTCTACTGGGACTCTGTGCTTTATAGAGGGTCATTTATCTATTTCTTTCAGGGAATATATATGTAAGTTGAGTTTTCATCTCGTGTCTGAAAATAGAAAATGATGCATTCTTGCATTTCAGTTTTATTCTCTTTGGAGACAATAATTCCCCGTTGGAAAACAGCGTGTGCTTGGTTTGGAGCAGTTAAAACTGATTTCTGAGTTCCAAATTAAAGAGAATGAACAATCTTTTTAAGCCTATAGCCATTCGAATTGGTGGGAGTAACTGATCTAGTGTTAAGAGATATAATTTTTCAGGTATAACTGGCTAAAATAAATGAACACATCCACATTAGAATTAAATGAACAAATTCTTTTGAGACGATTGAATTACAAACTCATGAAGAAGATCAGAATTAGGGATACTCTTCTTTAAATTAACCTCCTTTTTATATGGTTTCTTAATCACTTGGACCTTGATTCTCTAGGAGATAGCAAAGGTTGAGCCGATACAGGAAGGTGGGTGGAAAGGTTACACAGATCAGTCAGGTTACCATACAGACTCTGAATAGTTGAGCTAGAAGGAATTCACTCCCCCACTCTCTTGTTAGAATGCCTTGAATACAAGAAAACCCTTCCTCACAGTGAAGCAAAGCTACCTCCCAGGACCTTCTAGATATTAGTTCTAATTCTTTGAAATAATGGTACCTACTATCTTAGTCAGCTCAGGCTGCTATGAAAAAAATACCATAGACTGGGTTGTTTAAACAACAGATATTTATTTTCTCACAGTTCTGGAATCTAGGACGTCCAAGGTCAAGGCACCAGCAGATTCGGTTCTCAGTGAGGGCTTTCCTTCTGGCTTACAGATGGCCACCTTCTCACCGTGTCCTCACATGGCCTTTCCTTGGTGTGCTCACTTTGTGAATGGGCTCTCATGCGTCTTCCTCTTCTTATAAGGGCACTAATCCCAACACAGGGTGCTACACTCAAGACTTCATCTAAACCGAATTACATCCTGAAGTTCCCACCTACAAATGCCATCACATTGAGCGTTAGGGTTTCAACTTATGAATTTGAGGGGACACAAACATTCAGTCCATAAACCTACCATCTGCCAGATAGTTTTAATACCTGTCTTTTAATCCTCTTAAGACAGAGTATTATTATTTTATATGCATTATATATAATAACACTATTATTATTATCCTCCCTTTACATATCAGGAAATTAAAATTCAGATAGGTTAAAAAAATTGTCCAGCTCCACACAGCTAGAAAATGATGTGACAAACCCAGTTCTGACTTCTGAATTAACTCAGCCTTCCTTCAAATGACTTGAGTTTTAATCTTTTCACCATTCTAGTTTCTCTTCTCTAAATACGTTTCATGTAGTCAATGTCTCCTTAAAGCATAGTACCCAGAACTGAGCCCACAACTCCAAAAAATTCTGACTAAGACCGATCTGGATGGGACCAATATATACCTTGTTACAGGTATCATACCTCTTTTAATACAGCATAAATGTAAATTTGTTTGTGCAACAGTCATTATACATCTTGTCCATAAGCATATTACAAGACTTTGCCCAATGCCTTGCTAAAATTCAATATCCAAATTATATCAGAACCTTTTAGGTATCTACCCCACGCTAAGCTTATTAACTAGCTCTATCATTATCAAATAAAGTAAGTTAGTTTTCCACTTTTCTGGCAGTTAGGCAAGATTCATTTTCTTATTTGGCTCATAACAGAGCACGAACTGTGTCGCTATACACAAATCGTTTTCTCCCTGGAGAGAGTTACCTTTCTAATGTAAGAAATAGTATACATTCTGCAGCTTGTTTTATAGACAGGAGCAGTCAGACAGAGGAAGATATAAGTGACAAAGCATTTTCATAGTTGAGTCCACAATACAAAGGTTTTTGAACCGAAAAAAATGTCATGCTAAGTGCCTGGTTTTAGAAAGATGACTAATGAAAACAAATGTTTTGCTTCTAAGTCGTCCTGACCTCTTGGCTTAATCCAAAGTCTACAGTCCTATGTCAAAAGAGTAATAGCATACTCAAACGAGAACCATAGGAATTGTTTTATTAAATAAGTCATTCATTCACTGGCAAACTGTTTTGGCAAGAAAATAGTAATTTTTTCACTTATTCACAGAGGCCTAAAGAAAAGGGCAAGATTCTGGACTAACATCTCACAAATTAATACCAATATCTGCAAGATACTCCCTATTTCAGTTAGTGACAATGACAATAATCTTGAAATAAAGTCCATGGGTTCACTGCATATATTTGCAAATTATCAAAATAAAATAATTGAGTCCTACAGGAGTTCTCACTGTATCAAATTCTAATATATTAGTGCCGTGACCTGAGAGCAACTTGAGTGAAGTCAATCTGTTTATATAATGTACTTAGATGCCAGTCCCAAAATTCACTCCAAAAATCCATCTCAGGAAGGTCACCCCAGAGACATCTGCGGCATTTACACCAGGACAGACAATGTGTTTTGAAATCTAGAGGAAGATGACAATGGGTTAAAGATCGCTCCTTTTAAAAGAAAAGAATGAAAACAATCTAAGAATTACATGTCACGAGGCCAATCATGCAAAAGACTCCTTCTGAGTTAACGTGCAGCCTGTCAGCATCGCTGACCCAGAGTACATTGTCTGAAAACTCAGTCTGACTGTTCTGTTCTGAAGCAACAGGAAACCCTTCAACAGTCTGCCCTCTAAGGTACCTTGATAACATCAGCACACACAGAACACTGAGCACACGCCTCCTGGTCACATACACACCCCAGATGAAAACGTGAGAAGCCAGGGATTCTTCTGTGTTCTCGTCAACAGCAAAGAGATACATAAGCAGAAGAATAAAGAAGAAAACCTTGTTTGGCCACTGAATGTTTACATGGCAGTGGGAGAAAGCAAGCTGTTTTCACTGCAGTCAGAAAAAGCCAAGTCACAAGGAACTTCTACAGTTTGAAAAGCATGGTATGTTCACCATGCCCCTCTCTCTCCCTAGCTGCTTCTTCACAAGTCTCTCCTCCAGTGCCAAAGAGAGCCAGGAAAACAGACTTTTTGAGAGATAATTCCCATTCTTTCTTTGCCTAATAATGTCTTAAAACAGTAGGTAGACACATTAAAATCACTGCTGATGGTCAGAGAAATACTTAAGAAATGAAGATCCAAAGGAGAAAAGCTGGAAAGCAAAATCTCTGTAAATTACCTACAGATCACTGCTAATTTTGAATAATATGGAGCTATTTATTTAAGTGAAAAGATATAGCTGCCCTGCTACCTGAACTGAAGCAGAAATAGAGCAGTATCATGGGAGGCAGACCCAAAGCCTGACTAAGTGTAGACAATGTGATCTCCCTCACTTGTAGGCATTATCATATCTGGTTCTGAACACTGTTATCTTTTATACATACAAATGAGTGCACCAAAGCTAGCGCTTGAAGAAAGATAACTAGCTAAGACTTGAGACTGTAAAAGAGCATCAGACAAAAAGCCCAAAGGGTTATTTATATTGTGCTTGTATTATTTTTCTAGGGCTGCCATAACAAATTACCACAGAAATGTACAGTGGACCCTTGAACAACACGGGTTTGAACTGTGTGGGTCCACTTATACTCAGATTTTTTTTTCACTAAATACATACTACACTAACCACGGTTGGTTGAATCCTCAGATGCATACAGAACCATGGATATGGAGGGCCCACTGTAAAATTACATGCAGATTTCTGACTGTGTGTGGACGGTTGGTGTCCCTAACCTCCACATTGTTCAAGAGTCTACTGTATTCTCTCAAAGTTCTGAAGGCTAGAAGTCTGAAATCAAGGTGTTGGAAGGGTCAAGCTCTCTCTGAAGGCTCTAAGGGAGGGATCCTTCCTTGCCTCTGTTAGTTTCTGGTGTTTGCCATCAATGCTTTGTGTTCCTTAAACTATAGATGCATTATACAATCTCTGATTCTGTTTTCACATGACCTTCCCCGTGTCTGTGTTCAAATTTTCCTCTTGTTATAATGAGATCAGTATTGCCTTATCTTAACTTGATTATATCTGCAAAGACCCTATTTCCAAATAAGGTCACATTCACGGGTTCTAGGGTTTAGGACTTCAACATACGTTGGGGGAGGATGCAATTCAACCCACAACAGTATTCATTCAAATCACTGACTCGCTCAAAAAGCCAGTTAGCATTATTGATATAACTCTTGGGTCCTGGAAGATGATAGAAATGGCCCAAAGAGAACAACCTTATCATAGTATGTGTTTTTGTATCAGGACCATGGACAGTAGCTCATGTTCCTTCCACCGCCTCCCCCATCCCACCCCAATATTAGTTATGCTTATGCCTTTGGAGAGAAATGCCTTGCACTAAACAAGGCTTATCAAAGGACTATTATATTGCTCGTCTACTATTTCTAAACTTGTATTCTGTAAATCAATTTATCTTACTATAACTTTGCCTGGTATGGTGTAAAGATTGTGATAGTGGATAAGAGTTTGCTGGCTTATAAAGGCTGCTGCTACCTTTTTTAATCTAGGGTTTTATCTTCACTGCAAAATTAACCTAAATGCTCAGCTTAGTGAAAGATGATATGATGGGGAAGAAATGGCACTCACAATTTAAACTTATTCAGAACTCGTTTGTTCCAGAAAATTATGAAATTATTATAAGAGCACCTAAGCTATAAAACTTACAACATTTATGTTGCTTTTCTAGAATGAAGTGTGTTAAAACAATGTGTAAAGAAATACAAATGGATCAGAATTGATAAGTTTTAAAGCCAGAATGGGAGGATGGGAATGGGAAATGGGAAAGAAAGTGGGTAGAGTGGCCCTATCAAAGGGGGGTTAGGTGACAAAAGGCCTTATATACCCTTCTGAGGAGCCTGGACTTCTACTGAAGGAAATGAGGAGCTCTGTAAGTGCTTTAGGCAGAGGAGTGATCTGGTTAAATTTATACTTTATTGAGATAATCTGTTGATTGTGTAAAGAATGATTTACAGGTTGGGAAGTTGAGAGAGACATAATAAAAACAGGAGAATGAAATGGATTTAAGAAATATTTCAGAAATGGAGTCGGTAGGTCCTAGTTACTGATTAAGTACAAGAGGTTCCATTCTGGCTTGAGTGACTTAAAATAGGAATTGGCTTTGCAGGGGCAGCAACTATGTTGCTGATGTATTAAATTTGAATTGCCTTTAAGAATTCAAAATCTGTATCCCTGTAGGCTGTGCTGCAGAAGCGTTTCCCTGTTTTCTAAATCCCTCATATCAGAACTTCACACTGTTCTTTCACTCTCAGATCATAAGCTCTGTGAAGGTTATCTTCTCATGTCCAACCTTGGATTACTTAGAGCCTGAGAAAGTGCTTTGCTTGCTAACCATTTCTGGTGCCATCCCCAAATCCCTAACTGCTTTAGGTAGAAGGATTGAAGAATTTATTTTTAACACTTAGTGGATTCTTTTTTGTTTTTCATTTCTTTTAACATGTTTATTGGAGCATAATTGCTTTACAATGGTGTGTTAGTTTCTGCTTTAACAGCAAAGTGAATCAGCCGTACATATACATATATCCCCATATCTCCTCCCTCTTGCCTCTCCCTCCCACCCTCCCTATCCCACCCCTCTAGGTGGTCACAAGGTGGATTCTTATTGTTTTCATTTAGGGGAACTCTCAGATGTGCTTCCATCTAGGACAAGGACTTTCTTCTTAGGACTGCAAAGAGAAAGGCTGAGGGCACTGGGCTTCCTATAGTTACTAAATTACTGACAGCATTAAAGGCACATTTTCTTGACCTACTCTATATGTATAAATGGCACCCTACCCATTATGAGATTTAGATTTAACAATCATGTGTTATCCTGGAAATGCCCACCCAGGGAACAGATACCTAACACTCAGATTCAAAGAGTCAGTGCTGCCATGGCAAGACAGACGGCTGTGTAGGTGGAGATCAGGCTCCCTGGTGATTCATATCCCACCCTTCTCATCTCCACATATTGGTGGAGAGAATGGAAATTGAAGTAAGTAGAGACCTTTTTTTTTTTTTTGCGGTACACGGGCCTCTCACCGTTGTGGCCTCTCCTGTTGTGGAGCACAGGCTCTGGACGCGCAGGCTCAGTGGCCATGGCTCACGGGCCCAGCCGCTCTGCGGCATGTGGGATCTTCCCAGACTGGGTCACAAACCCGTGTCCCCTGCATCGGCAGGCGGACTCTCAGCCACTGCACCACCAGGGAAGCCCGAAACCATTTCTTTTTTATATCTCCCCATTCTAGGAAACAGGAAAGGAAACAGAAATATGTCTTATAAATTTTACTATTAGAAGATACTATGTAAACCGTCTGGTTTTATACCTCTATTTTAAATATGGGGAAACTGACCCAGAAAAACAAAATGAAGTTCAAGGTAGTAACAAAATTCTAATCAGAATCCAATATTCCTTAGGTTTATAGAGCAGATTTCTTTCTTCTATATCATACTACTTCTAATGGCTTCTATTTTCTTATAGTTGGATACAGGGCAATATTAGTCAGAAAGACCTCATCTGGTTATTTTAACAAGCAATTATTCTCTCTCTTAAGGAAGATCATTGCAATGAATCCTTAGTGTAGGGAACTCCTAGATGTTGACTTGACTTTTTTATTATTAAAAATCAGTTTTCCAGATAACTAATGATATGCCTCATTAAAAAAATTTAACATTTTCCCTCCTTGATCATTTTGATATGTAAATATAGATCCTATTTAATTGTAATACATATTTTCCTGTCTTCTTGTTGGATCTAAAACCCTAGTCTCTGTAGAATTCTTATCAGAATGAAGCACTTACCCATACATGGCTTTCTTATCAATGGTATTGTACAAATAATTTTACTCTCAAGATACCAGTGAGAAAACAAATACTAAGAGTTTAAGTGACTTGTCCCAAGTGAGAGTGTTAGGACTTCAACTCCCATCTGTTGTTCTTTGAGAAATTGTTGCTTCTATATGATGAACACTTCACTTTTTTTTTTTTCCTCAGAGCATCAGTTACAATTGATAATTGTTATAACTTGATATAATTCTACAGTTATATCAAGATGATCCAGGACTTGCTGAGAGATGCAAGGATGTTTACAGCAGACTTTTGTGCTTTTCAATATATTTACATGAGCTTTCAAAATAAATTTGCTATCTTCTTTCTTGCCTTTGGGTTATTGCTTATTTCTACTATCAGTAAACCTGATTAATGCCGTATTTTTCTATAGTTACTGTTTACATTTCCTGCTTCAAAGCTGCTATAAATAATATTATGGGCTGAATTGTATCCCCCAAAATTCATATATTGAAGTCCTAACTCCCAGTACCTCAGAGCATGTCTATATTTGGAAATAAGGTCTTTAAAGAGGTGATTAAGTTAAATGAGGTCTTAAGGGTAGGCCCTAATCCAATATGACCGGGGTTCTTATGAAAAGAGGAAATTTAGACACAAGCATGCACACACATGGAGGAAAGTCCATGTATAGATAAAGGGAGAAGACAGCCATCTACAAGCCAAAGAAAAAACCCTCAGAATGAATGAAATCAACCCTTAGAATGAAATGAAAGCAGGGACTTTCCAGCTTCCAGAACAAAGCAAATATATTTCTTTTATTTAATTCATCTTTCATTTAATCAGTCTCTGGTACTTGCTAAGGTAGCCCTAGCCAACTAATATAAACAAGAAATAGAAAATAGGTAATTTTTAGAATGGTTCATGAAGTACAAATAAATAGATCTTGAAGGGGGCTTGCCACTGAGTGATGCTCCTGGGATTAGTGCATGAACATTGTGATATTAATTTTAGCTTGAGGTTACACCTTTGGCTTATTTTGTAAATCCAGGTCATGTTATTGAGTGGGTGGAGTTACAGGCGAGGTGAATTTCAGATAGGTAAGGTCGTAGTTCCCAAAACAAGGAATTTTAAAATGAATACCAAGCAGTTCTTTAAATAAGGAAAGTTTCTTTTTTAATTTAATTAGAATGTTGTTTTGAAATGCTCTCCTAGCCCATTTAAAAGACAATTTGATATCTCAAACCTTAATCTACCCAATACTCTTTCAAGAACATACCAGCTGTAGATATAGCACATGCATAGATTTTATTTTGTATTTTCTTCTCTCAGGCTGCACAGGTAGTTGCAGGCATCATACTCTCACTATTCCTAACACCTAAGGTGCCAATGAACATTGAAATGAAATCTTCAGAGCTTCAGAAATGCTGACTCAAGTTCACTTGCCAGTGAGTTTGCTCTTCCTTTCCGTCCCAGAACTGCTTCGATATTTTGGATGGAAATCAGAACACTTTATGCAGTAAGGGAAGAACAAATGCAGTAAGTATATTTCTGTGTTAGTAACGTAGACCATGAAATAGGCCCTAGCAGACAAGAAAGCCCATATGGATTTCAAAAATAGCACCCATCTGTCAGTGAGCTGCTAAAAAATGGATTTTATACCTTGGAACATAGCCCTGGAAGCAAAATCTGACTTAGATTCTGGAAAAGCTATAGAGAAGCTTTTCAGAGAATTACAAAAACATGTACCTTTTGCATTCCAAGAATAATAACCCGGCACAGGGGGACACTCAGTGCCAAGTTTCACATTTAAAACAAGCAGCACACATGGAGTCGAGAGCTGAACTTTGGCCCTTCCCGGGTTGAGTGCTGGTAAGACATCATTCGTAGGTTCGAAGGGCAGCACTTACAAAGGCATCTTGACAAGACACCCCAGGCACGCGAACATCTGTTCGAGACACATAAATTAAGCATAAATGAATAAAGAATATAGTTTAAATTACATCTCTCTCTATCTTACTTTATTGATATACATGCATACACATTTGTGAAATTTAAAAATCAAGGGTAAAATTCTAAGAAAACATACTGGCTGGGTTTGACTAAGTCAAAGGCATTATTTGGGGGCAATATTTAGATAACCTCGTGATGTTTTATCAGAAATGAATTGCCACTATATTCCTATTCCTGGCAATTAAAGAAAAAGATTACATTTAATATCTGTTTTGTAAAGGACATGTGGTTAACAAAAATAACATGCAAGACGTGGTTCCAGGTCATTTGCAAGTCCAAGCTTCCTTCAGTTTTGTTATCTCTCACCTCCATATACAGAAATAGGAAGCACCGCATCTATTTTATGAAGTGTAAGGTTTGCTGAGGATAGAATATCAGAACCTGCATGTTATTCCTAATGATTCAAAGCTTTTTGCTAAGGCAGACATCCAGGTAAAAATTATTTGGCCATTTTACCATGCTATGGAAAAGTAGGATTAAGTATCATTTTCTAATGGAATAACATGTAAGATTGAGAGAATACCTTTAAAATCACATTCACAAAAGAAATTCTTATGTCTCCTATGTGGTAATAAAACGTATGAGGAGTCACAGCAAAGTAATAAATGCAGTTCTTGCTTTTAAAAACCTCACAGACAGGTATTAAAATTCTTATGGGGACACACATAATAGAAAAGGAATAATGATCAGGTTCAGGATGTAAATGTAAATGGCAATCAGCTATTATGGTCTGAATATCTAAACTCTCCCACTGCAGGAAGTTTAGCCTATTGGGACTTTGTATGGTTTGTTAAAAACCCTGAGAACTCCAATTATCATATTTATCAGCTGGGAGAAATATAGACCCTATTTATTCTGTTCACTGTAGTATCTTCAGTACTTCGCACATTGGCTGGCACAGGAGAGGTCCACAATAAATATTGAAATGAATGGAAATATACCCTGGGACATAAAATATAGAGCTGAATTACTGACACAATTGGATTGAGAATGTGGATTGAGAAAGTAGATCAGCTCATGAGATGCTATCTCTATTGGGAGACAATTTGCGTAGGTCTCTCACATGAGAGCAGAGGCACTGACTGCCTTCATTCTAAACTATCTCTTCAAGGATATCCGCACAGCAAACAAGAAAGAAATAGTATTTCCCTCCACAGAAAAGGGCAATTATACTTACTGCCCATTATAAAAGATTTGGTTTTCTTAAACTCAGGGTTGACCTATAATACAACCCACTGCATGTGTAGGTACCATCTGGCTCTGTTTATTGCCCTATAAGAATCGATGCTTGGGGAATGGGCACAAAGAGGATGATATCCTGCACACCCCCCGTTACTAGGAGTAACAAATTAACCTTTGTCTGACTCAGGAATCTTGGATCTTTGGTCAGCATCCATGAAACAGAGGCAGGCTACGCAGTTAACCTGAAAGTAGGGTAAAATCTCAAACCTTTCACAGTTTTGACAGTTTCCTATACCAAACAGATACTGATTTTAAGTTTCCTATTCAAATAAAGAGAATTTCACTTCCTTCTAGGAAACACTGTTGCTTCCACTCTGACAACAAGAAAAAACTGGATAAACTGTAATATCAGAACTTCCCTTGCGTGACTGAGGGACCTGAAGTTTCAAGGCAACCAACAGGCCTGAAACCTAAGTAGAAACAGGCCCCTTCAAAGAGACAGAATGTGGACATTGGCTGAGAAAATAGTGACTGAAAATTTTCCAAACACACAGAAAGATATCAAACCACAAATCCAAGAATCTCAAAGAACCTCAAGCAGAATAACCATCGAGCACCCCACACATGACACATACCTAAACACATTAGATGCAAACTTCTGAAAACCAAACTTGAACAGCAAGTCTGAAGGCAGCCAGAGAAAAAGACACATTACAAACAGAGGAGCAAAGATTAGAAACACCAGAGACTTCTTATCAGAAACAAAGCGAGCCTAAGACGTGGAGTGAAAAAGCTTGAAAGGAAAATCAAAACAAAACACCTGTCAATCTAGAATCCTTTACTCAGTTGAAAATGTCTTTGAAGAACGAAGGCAAAGTGAAGACTTTTTCAAGCAAATGAAAACTGATAGAATTCATTTTCAGCAAACCTGGATTACAAGACATGTTAAAGAATGTTATTCAATAACCTATATGGGAAAAGAATCTGAAAAGAATGGATATATATATATATACATATATATATACACATGACTCAGTTTGCTGTACAACTAAAACTAATACAACATTGTAAATCAAGTATACTCCAATAAAAATTTTTTAAAAAAGAATGTTTTTCAAGCAGAATGAATATGATAGCAGACAGAAATTTAGGTCAAATAAAGAAATGAAGATTTCCATGAATGGTTAAAATGAAAGTTAAAATATAAGACATTTTTTTCTAATTTATCATCACTCTGAAAGATGTTACTTTCTAAATGAAAAATAATAGCAATATACCGAGGTTTATACCATGTACAATATAAAATGTATGACAACGATAGCATAAAATATGAGAGAATTGGAAATACATTACTATAAGTATTTTACACCTTACTCAAAGCAGTACAATATTATTTAAGAGTAACTTGTAATTGACAAACATATATATATATATATATATATATATATATATATATATATATATGTATGTAGTAAATGCTTAGTCAGCTACTATTTTTTAAAAAAGACCTATAAGTAATAAGTCAATAGTGGGGATAAAATTGAATCATAAAAATAATCCAAAAGCAGGCTGAAGAAGAGGAGAAAAGGTATAAAGAATAGATAAGATAATTAGAAACAAATATCAATGCAGTAGATTTAAATCTAATCAAATCTATAATCATATTAAATGTAAATTGTCTAAACGTACCAATTAAAAAGCAGAAATTTTTAGATTGGATAAAAAAGTGAGACCCAACTGTATGGTACATACAAGAAACTCACTTTAAATATAAAGACAAAAAATAAGTTAAAGGCGAAAGATGGCAGAAGATATACCATGATAACACTAATCAAAACAAAGCTGGAGTGGCTATATTGATATCAGACAAAGTAGATTTCTGAGCAAAGAATAATACCAGGAATAAAGAAGGTCATTTCTTAATGATAAAGGGGTTGATTAATCAAGGAGACATAATAATCCTATACACCAATTAATGGATCTTTGAAATATACGAATAAAAACAGAACTACAAGGAGAAAAAGACAAATACAGAATTATAGTTGGAGACTTCAACAGTTCTCTCTCAGTAACTGATAAAAACAAGTAGGAAGAAATTCAGTAAGACTATGGAAGATCTGAGCAACACTATCAACCAATCTGATCTAATTGACATCTATAGAACATTCCATCCAACAACAGCAGAATGTAACTTACTTCCAGAACATTAAATATAGATCATAGATCATATTCTGGGCTACAAAACACATTTAAAGGAAAGGAAGACATTCAGAATATGTTTTCTGACCACAATGGAATTAAACTAGAAATTAAAAATAGAAAAATCCCCAGTTATCTGAGAGTTAAACAATACTACAAGGTAGCTAATGGGTCAGTGAAGAATTTATAAGGGAAAATAGAAAATATTTTGAATTGAACAAGCATGACAACACAATATATCAAAATATAGGAAACACAAAGTAGTGCTTAGGGGAAATTTGCAGTATACACTACTTCTATTAGAAAAGAAGAAAGGTCTTAAATCAGTAATCTAAGCTTCCACCAAATAACAAGTCAGAGTATTTTATTTTTTAATTGTTAAAAGTCTTTACTGAGGTATAACTTACAAATATAGTGTACCAATCTTAAGTATACATACAGCTCAACGAACTTTTTACATAAGTATTCACCCATGTAAAAGCTGCTAAGATCAAGAGATTAAACATTTCCAATTCCTTGTTCACCTAACTAGCCAATAACCTCCCCACCTAGATACCTATACACACAGAAAAGTAACCAATACAAAGTCAGAACATTTAAACATCAGTTTGAAAAGATTTATACACACATTTCACCATGTGACTAAGTTCTCCATTTTTATTAGTTATTACTGAAATATTTTCTTCAAAGTCAATACACTACTTAAGATCATATGGAGTCATGTGTTTTCAAAGACTCAGCCTCCAAAACATTTACCATTTCAAGAAGCATCCTCATTTAGGCAATACAAGATTTGACCTAAGAAACTTTGGAGCTAGTGAGACCTGGGTTCAAATAACATCCCTAGACTCTTACCCGAGCCTCGGTTGGTCTCCAACCTACTCTGTAGGGTTGCTATGAAGATAGAATGAGACAGCAGATGTAAAACACTTAGCAGAGTGCTCTACATAGAGCTTTTACCAGTATCAGTATAAACCCTATTTTTGTGGAGTTATTGATCCACCATTGTTATTTTTGTTGCCTCTCCAGCTAGCAGGTACTTACTGATCAGTGGTACGGCTGTGCTGGAGTCAAGGCCTGGGTGTCAGGAATCTAGTACTAGATCAGGCTGAGTAACAAGGCCTTGGAAGGAGGGGTTGAATTGAACCCTTTCTGTTCAGGTTCCTTAGTCTGTGGGTCAAAATTCCCTAAGATGGCCCGGGGCTCTTTGAAATGACTGCTGAAGCTCATTATAGAATACATCTCCAAAGCATGTCATGAACGGCCTCTTTTACTCCCTAACGTGCTGTGCCGAGACTGGCCCAGGGCACCACTGTCAGCACCGAAGCATTGGTTGAGGAAGGGCTTTTCTGTAATGTGTTTGGACAGAAAGCCTGAGTTAGCTCAGGCCACCTACACATTATAATAGGATTACTTATAATACCTCAAAACTGAAATAAATAATGAGGCAAGTTAAGGCTCTTCTATGAGTGCATCTCATTTTAAACTAATAAATTCTGTGTAAATTCAAATCAAAGTTGCCAGATGAGGAAAGAGCAGGCAGTTTCTAGGGATTGGTTAAAAAATATTTTATATATTATTCCAAGTGAGACTTGCTCTCGCTAGATCTTACTTTCTTCTACACCCACTCTAAATGCTCCCACCAAAAAGAAAGCACTTGCAAGTTGTAAACAGAGCAGCCAGATTTCACATCCTCTGCATCGATCTACACCAGACTTACAAAGAGGAACACGGTGCTGGTAATGGCTTGACTGGTGCATTTTCAGTGTGGCCTCAAGAGGCCCAGCTGGCAGGAGGGTGACATGACATTTCTTATACAGAGGAGAAGAGACACCCATGAGTTCATGGTATTCATATAACACGACCAGTCAGCATGGCAAAGGTCCCTTTTCCAAACAGTAAGGTAAATTAAAAACATAAACCTGGTGGGCTGCTATTTGCAAGATTCTGTTCTACATGCTAAAGGAATATGAAGACATATCAGTAGTTTCCGTGCTCAAGAAGCACACACAGTTTAGCCGAATAGACTAAACACGTAAACATAAAAAAGTTAACTAACCACACAGGGCAGTTCATAGTAAACCCTAAATTAGCAGTCTAGACAATACGTGTTGTAGATTTTATAAGGAGGAAAGAGAACTCTGAGTTGGAAAAAGACATCACCCAAATATCAAGACCAGAGTTGGATTTTTAAGATGGGAAGGCAGAGAGGGTTAAGTTGACTCTTCAGAAGCAAGTAGCTTCTTAAGGGAAAGGATGGGAATGAACTAGCCTAATTTACGTCAACTCTTCACATACATTCCATAAACTTACATAACTTCCAGGTGCTTTGCATATACTCCATTTGTCTGCACATATTCCAAGCTCATTTTTTTTTCTTTTTTTTTTTCTTTTGCTGACACTTATGACCTTGTGATGAGGTTTTCTCTATACACACTGTCAAGCTCAGTTTTTACATTCCATTCATAATATTTCATTTCATTGATGTGTTTTATTTACATCCAGACTCATTCCAATAAGGGCTTGAAGCAGCTAACATACATCATTTCATTTCATACTAATAACATTATATAGAATTGTTACTCTCCAGTTTTGTTCAGATGAAGAAAGATTAAGTTACTTGTCTCAGGTCACACAGAGCTGGGATTGGAAACTAGATCTGAAGGTGAACTGGGTCTGTGAAAAGTAAGGCATGCTTCTTTTTTTCCCCACTCCTCCCATCTCTCTACCATACTATGCTTGAAATGGAAGCTAAAGTACAGATGAACTTCGGGAGGGTAAAAAATAAAGGTGACCACCCACGATGGCATCAGGCTGGGGAGGATCTTGAGACAGACCTCAGCAAGAGGGACATGATGGAAGTATTTTAGGAAGATGATGAAGATGTACTGGGAGGCTGTAAAAAAGAATAGCTGGGAGGCAGATGGGAGAGGCAGAAAGTTATACAAAGGCTGATAATAATAATAATACCCAATGTTGTTACACTGTAAATGTGACAGGACTATTCTAAGTGTTTATATGTATAACTTCATTTAATTCTCTAACAAGTCTGTAAGATGGATACCATTATTATCTCCCTCTGACCGATGAGGTAACAGAGACACAGAGAGATGGTGTGAGTTATTCAAAGTTACATAGTAAAGAGGAGAGCTTGAATCCAAATGTAGGTAGCCCAGCTCCAGAGCCTGTACTCTTACCTCTACCATATAGGTAATAGCCCATGCCTGGCCAAAGCGATAGCAATGGAAAGAAAAAGAAGATAGACACGAGAGGTGTTAAAAAAAAAAGAATGTATGCCCTTTGATGGCTGGTTGGATAAACAGTTGAGAGAGAGAATGAAAAATTAAAGGTAGTTCTGTGGCTCAAAACATTTCCCATGGATGAGAAGAGCTAAGTCAAAAAAAGGAGCCAGTATTGTGAGAAAAATGGTGAATTCGGTTTCGGAGTATGTTCAGGATTACAGTGATGAAGTATGACATCCAAATGGAACTGTTTAGAAGGTTATTGGAAACAATGTGAGCTCATAAGACAAGTGGGGATAGTGGGGGAAGAAGCACGGTCAGAGATGGTCACAGATTTGGGGACTGTGAAGCTGTGGATGTTTGACTGAGGTCCCAGAGAGAAAGCATAAAACAGAACAACTGAAGACCAAGGTTAATAATTTGGCTGGAGCCCATAGGGAAAGATGTAGAACCAGGGAAAGAGAAAGAATGACCAAAATTAACTTCCCACAGACAGGAGAGTGCTTCATAACAAAGGATACGGTCAACAGTCAAATGTCAGAAGCGGCAAAGAGGATGAAATTGTGGAAAGTGCATTAAGTGTATTATTTCTATGTTACTGAAGGCTTCCAAATAATAGCTTCTGAGAGCGGTAGAATCTGAAGTCACATGTTAGGGAGATTACAGAAGTGCAGGGGTAGGGACGAAACAGAGAAGTTGCCATAATAATAATGAGGCATCTTTCCTTGTACATCACAGTGTTAAATAGCAGACCGCTTGGTCATCACGTCAGGTGGAGAGAAGCATAAGTGTGAGTATTTTCTGGGGTATACACAAGTTATAAGATAATTGTAAAGGTTCACCTGCTACCACCATCAACTAACTCAGGCCCAACATACACTCATTGCTCTTAAATTCGGCTGGTAATGAGGCTGATGCCACCACTGAGTGCTACACAAAGCAGCAGGGATGGATGATACTTCGAGCCTCTGAAGTAGCTACTGCATTTTCTTTTCTTACCCTTGGGCCGCTTACTGAGTGAACCCAATTTCCCCCGTGACTCCAGCTACTACCTGTAATCATCCAGCTCTCAAATTTCCTCTCCCCAGGTCCAGGCACCTGTTCCCATGTGCTTATCAGACACCTCAAACTGGAGGCTCCGTCGGCATCTCAAGTTCAAAATGGCCAGTACTGAACGAATCATTTGACCTCTAAACCTACTCTCTTACACCCCATGTTATTTCTCTCACCAGATGGAACTGCAGTCAGCCAGTACCCCAGAGCAGAAAGCTTCCTCGCACCCACATTCAATTATCACCGAGTCCTGTGGCCTCAATGTCCTGCTCCGGCTCTTCATTCCCAGAGCTACTGCTTTGGTCCCAGCATTCCTCCTGCTTTGCCCACATTTGTTCAGTCAGTTAGTCATTTGGTCATTAAGTACATCCTTATTGAGCACTTACTATGCCAGGCACTCTGCTATGAGTTAGAGAGACAGGGAAGAAAAAAACCCAAGTTCCTGACTTCATGGAGCTTACACTCTAATGAGGAGACACATACTAAACAAATTAATATAAAATATTAAGTAGTCATTAGTGCTTAAAAGAAAAAAAAATAATAAAGGGGGTAAGATGGAAAAAGAAAGACCAGGAAAATTCTGGAGCCTGAATAAAATGAAGAAAAAGACATGTAACTGACTGGTGGCAAAGCATTAAAACCAGAAGGTAAACAATGTGGAGGCCCAGAGGCAGGAGCCTGTTGGATGAGTCCAAGAACCAATAAGAAGGCCAGTGTGGACAGAGGAGTTAGTGAGGGGAGAAAGGTCAGAAAGAAGTAGGAGGGCAGCCAGGGACCACGTGTGTCGTGTACGGCCTGGGGCCGTGACATGGAATTAGAACATGAAGGAAGGCTATTGAGATATCTTGAGAAAAATCAATTACCTGATTAAATTTAGAGTTTTAAAGGGCTACTCCAGGTGCTGAGTGTAAAATAGACTTTAGGAAAGCAGGTAGAACAGGAAAATCCGTTCAGAAGTTATTCTAATAGTCAAGGCAACAGAGCTTTTGACTGGTGGTAAAAGTTGTGAGAAGTGCTCCGATTCTGAGAACTACCAGGATTTGTAGATGGATTGGATGGAGAGTGAGAGAGAAAGAAGGTCTAGAATAATTCCTAGGTTCACAGTCTGAGCATCTAGGTGAAGTGGGTGCCATTTACCAAGATGGGAATTCACAGGGATGAATATGGTGAAGACAAAGAATCCACCGTTAGGATCGGTGGCGGTGAAGACACTGAGAACTTGGCAGGTGTCATTTCAGTGGAGTAGAAGGAGGAAAGCCTGGTTGGAGTTGAATAAACAGAGCTCAGGTATCTCTTCCTCCAGAAAGCTCTGCCGATACCCAAGGCTTCCACTTCTCCCGCCACCAGACACACAAGGAGGACACACACCTCACACACTCATATACATATATATCCCATCCACTCATTCCATACCCACACACTTCACTCACACACACACGGGAGAGTGGCTGGTACCCTTGGGATCCAACTGTGCAGGGCTCTGTCTCCACGTGACCATCTGCCAATTGAAGAGAGAGACTGTGTCTTATTCATCCATACGCTAATCTCTTGGCCAATGTGGGAACCTGGAAGACATTTGTACACCATTGTTAAAGAAAGGATTATCAGACAAATTTGCCACAGTCCATATGCCTCTCTCCATCCCCCTCAACGTCCTCTAAATGTGGATCCTAAAATGAAAACAGTAATATCATATTGACATGTACACCCTGCTATATTTAAAATAAAATGCCTTTCCATGAAAACAAAACATAAAAATTAAAAAACGAATAATATCATAAAATTCAACAAACAAAAATACAGCACCACGTCTTTGTATAACAGTCTATTATAGACACCAAATGACACGCTTTCACGTAGTTTATTCAATCGACTTTACAGGTTGGAGTGGTACTTGAGGATCAGTATGGTTTTAGGAACTCGGTTATAAATCTCAATCCAAGTCTAACCAGAGAGGACAAGTAATACAATGAAACATCCACCAGCTCCCCAAATGGATGCATTTAAACATATTCACTATAAAGCAAGTTTTAGTAGACCAGCCTACACTTTTGAGGAATAAAAAAGTGGGGTCAGGGAAGTGCATTTTTGGTCACTGAAGTTCTACAGGCACCACGTTCCAGGTATAAAAGAGATGACAAGAACATATACTGTGGCAAAGAATGATTTATGGGCACCCATAACAGATGCAACTATGTGATAGGTGGCCCTTTCCAGTAGTCTTCTGAAATTTCAACATAGTACACATCCCCAGAGGCTCTTGTTAAAATTCAGATTTTTGTTCAGTAGGTCTGGGGTGGAGCCTGAGTTCTTCTGCATTTTTTTAAAAAAAACTCCAAGGTAATGCTGACGATGCTGGTCCATGGGTCACAAGACTTCATAGAAAAAGTTCTAAGTAAAGTTCCTCCTTAGCTCCCTATTTACACTGAATTGCCATGTTGCATTACACAAAGAATCTGTTTCAACAAACCGGTGTTAGTTTTTACATGTGGTATCACTTTACAGCCACCAACTTGAAGGGGGTGTGTGTGCAAGGGGCAGATTTCACCCAGTTAGTGCAAATGAGGCATAGAGATTTCCTCTAAGCGAGCATGTTTGGTAGGAAAAAAAGTTCTGTTTGGTAGGAAAAAGTTCTGTTTGGTAGGAAAATGTACTGTTCCTCTAGGATCAGGGGCACCATCTTTGTAAAAGTTGTCCCTGGCCAGAACCGGCTCTAGTCACGTTTCATGCCTAATACTATAATAAGCATTTTTTCTTTAATAAGTGAACTTGGCAATGTAGACAGCCTCCTTGGTGTGATTTTCAGAGCTCCTTGGATTCAGCCAAGCCGAAGTCAGCTCTGATGTGTGATTACAGTCCCTACTGAATTAAAGTAGAATTTTACAAGGGTTGGATAGAGATAGACTAAGGCTACCATGGAGCAAAGAAAGAGCTTGAACCCATCAAAAAAAGAATAGTAAGTGGGAACTGTTAATCCACGAGGGCAGAATTGCTGAGCCAAGTGGCAGTAGTGATTGAGAAAGAAGTGAAGGGAAATGACGATAACTATGTACCATAGAGATATCAGTAATATCTACCTTACTGGGCTGCTCTGAGAATCAAGCTTGATGAAGTTACTGAAAATGCGTCCAACATATTAAAGGACTAGACAGATGTTTACAGGTATTATAAGAGCATCATCACTTACAAAATGTTATTTTACACTCTGTATACTTCAAAAGGGGGCAAGGCATAAAGCGTGATCATAGGCAGTTAGAAGACCTGGGTTAACTTTGCTCTGTTACATACCCTTTTTGAACCCAAGTTTCTTCATATGCAAAATGAGAATATAAAATCAATAATGTAAAATATACATTTTAGGTTATCTCTGTGTAAAATTCTTACAACCAGCTTAAGAGGAAAGGGTAATCATGTAACAATATGTTTGGCTGCAGGAAAGAGAATCCCTGACTAACAGAGACCTAATAAAAATGGGGTGCGTGATGGTTTTCTTACATAACAGGAAATCGGGAGGTCAGCCATGGTTGGAGTCAACCCAGTTGCTGAGTAATCTCTTCTAAGATTCAGACTTTTCTATCTTTCATTCAGCCATCCTTAGCACATTGGATTTTGTCCTCTACTTATCATTTTACAGTCACAACATGGCTGTCATACTTCAGGTATCACAGTTGCATTCAAGGAAGAGGGAGGGAGAAAATGGGCTTGAGATGTGGCACTAGCTGTGTCTGTGCCATTTTACGAGGGAAGTAAATGTTTTCCAGAATTTTCTACCCCACCTCAGCAGACAATTACTTACAACTCGTTGGGTACTTATATCTCTACTTAGATCAACTTGCTACATCACACATCTCTGGCTGCAAGGCTGGCTGGAGAATTCATACTTAGCTTTTCAAGAGGATAGTAGAGGTAGGCTAGGGTAAAAGAGAATGAGGTTGGTAACTTCACACTGTCTGAAGGGCAGGAGCTATCAGCATTTTACTTTCAGTGAAGGCTCAACAGTGTTAAATGACTCACCTGAATTCACTGAGTAAATCTTGAAATAGAACTTGCTTTGGGGACCACAATAAGTTGAAAATATTACATGGCCTGTTTTAAAATATGACTTTAATTAAGTTTAATTAAATTTAACTTAAATTAACCTGGGATTGTGCTTGACACCTGGCATATGCCGAATAAGTACTTGTTGATCACCTGAATGGCTGCAAACCAAACCCCAAATTTGACATGTCACCTTCCTTTTCTTGATAAGCGTTTTTTTTCTTTTGGAGATGCACAGTCTAGAAGCCCTCTACATCTGAGGCTCTGGGTGTAAGAACATTGTGTTCTCCAAAACATATGCTAATAATTCTTTTAAATGCGCTAATCTCTTAAATTACGTAGAAGACAAAACGTGGAGTTCCAAACCAAAGTGACAGTAATACTAGCTTTTAGATTAATAATTTTTAATGTATTAGTCTCTTAAATCATGCAGAAAATAAAAAGTGGGATTATAAATCATTGTTGCAGTATTACCAGCTTTTATAATTGCTCAAGTCTTTACCTTCACTGAGATCTTGGTCTCTTCATACAGCTCTGAGTTACTGTATAGTATCCTTCCATTTTAGCCTGCAGGACTCCCTTGAGCATTTCTTGCAGAGCTGGTTTAGTGGTAACAAACTCCCTCAACTCTCATTTACCTGGAAATGTGTTAATTTCTCCCTCACTTTTAAAGGACAGTTTTGCCAGATACAGGATTCTTCGTTGACAGTTTTTTGGTTTTGTTTTTTTAGCACTTTGAATATATTGGCTCACTGACTTCTGACTTCCGAAGCTTCTGATGAGAAATCTGCTGATAATCTTATTGAGGATCCCTTGTGTATGATTATTTGTTTATCTCTTCCTGTTGTCAAGATTCTCTGTCTTTTGAAAGTCTGATTACAATGTATCTGGGTTAGGGTCTTTTTGAGTTCATCTTTCTTTGAGTTTCTTGGTTGTTTATATTCGTGTCTTCGTGAAATTTGGGAAGTTTTCATCCATTATTTTTTCAAATATTTTGTTGCCCTTTCGTCTCACTTCCGTTTCTTTCTTTTTTTTGCGGTACATGGGCCTCTCACTGTTGTGGCCTCTCCCGTTGCGGAGCACAGGCTCCGGACGCGCAGGCTCAGCGGCCATGGCTCACGGGCCCAGCCGCTCCGCGGCATGTGGGATCCTCCCGGACCAGGGCACAAACCCGTGTCCCCTGCATCAGCAGGTGGATTCTCAACCACTGCGCCACCAGGGAAGCCCATCACTTCTGTTTCTGAGATTCCCACAATTCATGTGTTGGTCTGTTTTGTGGTATCCCACAGGTCTATTAACTTAGGCTCTGTTAACTTTCCTTCAGTCTTTTTTCTTTCTGTTCCCTAGATGTTATAATTTCTATTATCATATCTTCAAGTTTGCTAATTCTTTATTCTACCTGCTCAAATCTGCCTTTGAATTCCTCTAGTGAAGCTTCCATTTCAGTTGTACTTCTTAGTTCTAGAATTTCTTTTTGGTTTACTTTTATGTTTTCCATCTCTTTATTGATATTTCTGTTTTGTTCATACTTTGTCTTCTTGGCTTTATCCATGTATTCCTTTAATTCTTTGAGCATTTTTAAGACAGTTATTTTAAACTCTTTGTCTAGTAGATCTGCCATCAGGTCTTTTCAGCAGCAGTCTGTTGATTTATTTTTGCCTTTGAATGGGCCATACTGTACTGTTTCCTTCTATGCTTTGTGATTGTGTTGTTGTTGAAAACTGGACAGTTGAATGTAATAATGTGGTAGTTCTAGAAATCAGATTCTCCCTCTTCCTCAGGGTTGGCTGAATTTTTGCTGTTTTTTTTACTATCCTTTTTTTTTTTAACATTGTTGGAGGCTGTATCTGTGCCAAGGATCAGCTTGAGGTGTAAACTTAAGGTCTTCTTAGGTCTTTTCTGAGTCTTTCCCTTTCCCTGGGCATGCATGGTGACTTTCTATGTTCTTTTTTTTAATTTTTATTTTATTTTCCAACTTTATTGAGATACAATTGACATTCAGCACTATACAATTTTAAGGTGTACAGCATAATAATTTGACTTACATATACTGTGAAATGATCACGATAATTAGTTTAGTTAGCATCCATCATCTCCTGTAGATACAAAAAGAAAAAAATATGTTTTTTCCCTTGTATTGAGAACTCAGAATCTATTCTCTTAACAACTTTCAAATATACCATACAGCAGAGTTAGCTATAGTTGTCATGTTGTACGTTACATTCCTAGGACTTATTTGTCTTGTAACCGGCAGTTTGTATATTTTCACAGCCTTCATCCAATCCTCCCTCTCTACCCTACCACTTCTGGTAAACTCTTTTCCTCTGTCTGACTTATTTCAGTTAGCATAATGCCCTGAATTCCCATCCATGTTGTCTCAAATGGCAGAATTTCCTTCTGTTTTATGGCTGAAATATATATATATGATATATATATATGATATATATATATATATCATATATATATATGCCACAACTTCTTTATCCGTTCATCCCTCAGTGGACACTTAGGTTGTTTCCATGTTTTTCCTATTGTAACCAATGCTGTTATGAACATGGGGGTGCAGATATCTCTTCAACATAGTATTTTCATTTCCTTTCAATATATTCCCAGTAGTGAAATTACTGGACCAGATAGTAGTTCTAGTTTTAAGATTTTGAGGTTCCTCTATATCGTTTTCCATAGTGGCCGCATCACTTTACAGTCCCACCAACAATGCACAAGGGTTCCCTTTTCTCTGCATCCTCACCAGCATTTGTTATCTCTTGTCTTTTTGATGATAGCATTCTGACAGACATGTGGTGATGTCTCGTTGTGGTTTTGATTTCCATTTCCCTTAGGATTAGTGATGTTGAGCATGCATGGTGACTTTTCTAATTTCCTCTTACATGTGCAGTTGCTTTTGAATATCCTAGTCTTTCATATCTGATTCCCCGAGGAAAACCAAAATATAAGGAGGGGGAATAAAGGGCACCAGCCCTTTTAATCCCCTAGGAGTCATGTCAGCCAGAGGTGAGGGAGCCTGCAACAATGGGGGAGGTGCAACAACAATGACTGCCCACCTCTTTCTCTGCACCTCTGAGATCAGAAGTGGCAATCAGCAATCAGAGCATAGATACCTGATATTTGTAGAACAGGGTCATACAATAGTTTTTGCCCTCTGTGGTGTTAATTTTGTATGTCAACTTGACTAAACAAAGGGATGCCCAGATAGTTGAATTACACCTTCAGCTTTAATGGTTTTCCAGCTTGCAGACAGCAGACTGTGGGACTTCTCAGCCTCTGTAACCACATAAGCCATTCCTATAATAAATCTCCTCTTATTTTAGCTGTATCTATCCATATCCTATTGGTCCTGTTTTTCAGGAGAACCCTGATTAAAATGCCCACCCTTGCTCCCATAGGTTGCATTCTAGCTGCTCCTGGAACACCTGTACACCTGCCTGCCACGAGGCTGGTGTTTGGGGAGGGGTAGCAGCTACTGTGCTAAGAGCTAAAATTGACTGAAATTAACCACAATTTATCATCCAAGTCTTTCCCTGAAAGTTTCAAGCCTTCAACAGACTCTAGAGTTTCAAAATAGTTACATCAGACAGATTCTGCCAATACAATTTTTGTCTAGGTGGGGAGACAAATTCCTCATGCTTCCTACTCTGCCATCTTCCCAGCATCCCAGGAATAATGATTCTTACAACTATGGAGTCTAAATCTCCTTTTCAAGCATTCAACCTTCACACACTTATTTTCTGGGAAGTGAAAGCCCTACTTTTTAGAAGAAGGGACCAGAGACAAACTGAATTAAGGTTAGCCACCCAGAGAAAATATCCAAAATCTTCCCTTAAAATGTCTAATTTTTCTTCGTCATTGATAAAAAAAAGTTACTATATATTCTTCAAAAGGCAACTACAATTTACATTAATCACTGGCATTTTAGGAGCCTGGCCCTGAGATAAAATATCTGCACAGGTTAAAATAAAATAAAATAAAATACATTGTATATTTTATCAAATATAAAGCTATTATGAGGAATGGTTTTCGTAACATTCTTTTTGAAACTTGAGCACTATAATACAAATGTTTTGATCCAATTGGGTATATTAAGTAGATATAGTGGCTGTGAAACTTGTTACAGAAAAGATACTCAAGCTGCCAATAGTAGTTATTAAAGTATGTCTGTCTCCACTGCAATAATCAATTTGGTCTTCTCTTTAAATATCAAATTAGGGACTGCTTGTACAAAATAGAATGATTTTGATTATGTGGGTTTTTTTTTTTTTTTTTTTTTTTTTGCGGTACGCGGGCCTCTCGCTGCTGTGGCCTCTTCCGTTGTGGAGCACAGCCTCCGGACGCGCAGGCTCAGCGGCCATGGCTCACGGGCCCAGCCGCTCCGCGGCATGTGGGATCTTCCCGGACCGGGGCACGAACCCGCGTCCCCTGCATCTGCAGGCGGACTCTCAACCACTGCGCCACCAGGGAAGCCCGATTATGTCGTTTCTTTAGATGAATTTTTATTGTGTGAAAAATCATACTTATTGTTTACCGTGGTGTGCTGACAGTCAATGTGCTCTGAGTCCCCTAGATCTGGTCACTCAGTCTCTGCTGACATTCGGTCCTCTTCACCCTCCTCCCAAGTACTGGGTCGCTTGAACATCTGTCATTGCTATGGATTAATCGCTTGATTTTGTGGTTTATTATTTGGTAGTGAAATTTTATAAACTCTCCTAATTGTAAGTTCTTCAAGGATAAGGACTATGCCTTCCATTTCCTGTACAAATGTCCCCACGTTACCAAATAACAATCAACATAAAAGATGGTGTTGACCAAATTACTCATGTGGGGATGACACTAGATATCAGTTTACTGCATCTATGAAAATAATATTTATTCCAGCTTCTTGACAATGGTTCATTACAACTTTCTTGAGCTTTATTTCTTTTCTCTTTCTGATGACCTAAATCAAGCAACTATAATTAAAATTTTAATAAAGAAAAGGAAAGATATTCCAAATAACAGAGCATACAGCATTATATTGATAAATATATCTGAGTAGTTGACTAACATTTATTTTTTATTCGGTGATTTGCATTATTTCAACACAACGTTGGCTCAGTCTGATTAATATGATCAGTTCTCCCTTCCCTTCGTTCTAAGAAATAGAGGTTGTAAAACAGACACCTAACTAGTTTTCTTAAGGGACATATGAGAAAATAGTTATTGGAGTCCTGATGGCCCATTTGGCTTGCTTTCAAGTCCATACATTCTCCTTTTACACTCTTACTTTTTTCTTATTCCCACAAATCAATTTCTGCATTCATCATGGGGTATACGGAAAGTAATGTTGTCATAGTTTTGTGCTTATGTTTGCAAGCCAGCTTTGAGATCCTTGATAAAAGGTACCATCACAAGCTCAAAATATTTTTCTTTTATTACTAAGCAACACAAATAACAATTGTTCCAAAGAGTCAGAAAGATTGTAATATAAATGCATTGATAAGCTCCACAAAACGGAAAAAAAAGAATCTATGGATGGGCAAATCTGCTGCATTCAGGGTCACTGAGAGTCTCACATTCATTTTTAAAGGGATTTGGGTACTAAAAACAAGCAGGAAGTCACATTTTTGGCAAATGTGAAGAAATTCAAATCCCTAACAGTGGTCAAAATTCTGCATTCACAAAAGCTGAGTGGGCTCTAAACTTGGCAAACATGCGATTTCAGCCCCTTTCAAAGAGGGGGGAAATGCTTTAAAAGGCTAAAAAGCAAAAGCATCTTGGACATTAAATAGGTTTTTTTTTTTCCCCAAAATAAAGACTCTGATGAGTTATGCGTAAAGGAATCAGAAACACATGGATTAAGCTTTACTTAAAACAAACATAGGTTTAAATGTGGAGAGAAAGCCATAAGCAAAGTCTGTTAAGAGCTTCTTTCAATCCCAAATATTTGCAGAAAGTGTTGACTTTTCCAGCACATCACAGTCTTTCTATATCTAGTTTCATGGCATCATTCACTAGAAATTGCCACTTACCTAGTATTTTTCTGGCCCCAGTATGGCTGCCATTTGCTCCCTATTGCTCGTATTCCCCAAATCGTAGCTGATTGTTCTCTATGCCATGCGAATGCTCATTTACAAAAGCAGACTCACAGAGCTGCAGATAGCCAACTCCATGCCTTTGAATTTGAGGCATGTTCTGTGCCTGAACAGTACCTATAAACATTACCAGGTGTATCTTATAGGCATTGTTTCTAGAATGGCCATCTCACTATGCTTTCTGATGCTTCTTCAGCCACTCTGGCTAAATTGGTTTCATGTGCCATTCTCTCTAGATTCGTGGAAGGCTGGTTTTTCTCTGGCAGTGGGTGACATTTTCCTGGCCCAGCAATCACATGCCTAGGAGGTTTCTACTCTTGCATGAAGGCGAATTCTGGCCAAAGGAGCCTGGCTGACATGCTGGAGGCTCAAATCCTCCAGACACACAGAGCATAGACAGAGAGCAACTGGCGCCATGCTGCGCATTCCCACCCATCTTCAGCATTCCCGGCACATTAGGGTGAGTCAAAGGTCTTCCCTTTGTTTTCAACAAGTGAAATTAGGTCTCAATGATCTAAAGGCTGAGTTAGGGCTCAGCTCACGGAGAAAATGGGGAGAATCGGAATACAATTGTCTGAGTTAAATAATTAAAGCAGTGGGTCTCTAACTTGACTGTGCATTGGCATGGCCTAGGAAGCTTAAAACATCCCGATGTCCGGGTCCCATGCCCAAGAATTCTGATACAGTTGACCCCGTATGTAGCCTGAACATCTAGATTTTTAAAAATTCTCCAGATGATTCTACTGTGCATCCAGGGTAGAGAAACTCTCAACTAGGGCTTCAGGGTTGATTATCATAATGAAGCTAAGTATTGGTATAGAATCATGGTGTTCAAACCTGGCTGCATATTAGAATCACCTCTGGTGATTTTTTAAAACTAGAAAAGTAACGGCCACTCCTGGAATTTCTGTTTAGTTATATAATATTTACTATGGTCTAAGCTCTGTTCTAAATGTGAGGTATATACACACACAACGTATTATGCTCTGGTCTACGTGTGTTCTAAGCTATTGGTCTAAGCTCTAATCTAAGTGGATATGTACATAACAAGCTTATAAACTAGGTACGTGTAGTATCTACCTCCAAAATGGCCCCCAGTGACCTTTGCTTACTGACACAAAGGTATCGCCTCCTCCCAAGCTGAATCAGTGTTGGTCTGTATGGCCAATGGAATACTGCGGGAGTGATGGTGTACGACCTTAAAGCCTAGGTCATAAAATGCATTGCAAGTTCCACCTTGGTCTCTTGGGTCATTTGCTTTGGAGAAAGTCAGACAGCATGCCATGTGGGCTCTCAAGCAGTCCGTAGAGAGGCCTTTGTGGAGAAAATCTGAAGCTTCCTGCCAATAATACCATTGGCACCATTTTGTCATTCATGTGAGCAGACCACCTTGGAAATGGGTCCTCCAGCCCTAATCAAGCCATCAGGTGACTGCAGCCCTGGCTTAGAGAAACCCTGAGCTGAAACTGCCCAACCAAGCTGCTCCTGCATTCCCACCCAGAAAAACCATGAGAGATCTTAAGCCATGAGTGTTTTGGGTGATTCATTATGCAGCATTAATGTGATACCATTATTATTTCTATTTTACAGTTGAAGAAACTGAGTCATGGAGAAATTAAGTAACTTACTTAAGATTACACAGCTATAAAGAATATGTATTTGGGAACTAAATTAGGTGATTTATCCCAAAATCTGTGCTCTTAAAAATGATGCAGTAAAGTCACTCATGAATTTGTTAAGAAACTCTTGATGGAGAAGAAGTTAAAATGGCAATGATAAGCCAAAAAAAGTTGATTCATGCAAATATCTGACCTATTTTGCATGCATTGTCAATTGTTTCAAAATTATTAGATTATCAAAATCTTATCCTTCCCATAGTCATCCTACACTTTCTATTATTTCCTTTAGCACATGGCTTTGAAGGAGCTCTCAGAGTCTCATCCACTCCAGCCCTGTGGATTTTTTTTTACTATACATCAAAACACAGACTGTGGAGTCTATATTCAGATGGATCAACAAATATTTCCTCATATCTAAAATTTTTTCTGCTTTAACTTAAACCTTCGTTTAGGTTTTTGCAATCTTTGAGAACTAAACAGCTGTTTATATTTTAAAGAAATCCTTCCACGTGGTTTAGGGAAAGTCCAGATGTTTAAGAGGCAAAAGGACTTTTCCTCGGCCTTTGCTGTGTGACTTTGGGCAAAGTATTGGGTGCCCAGGTGTCACTCTTAGGGATGATGATTAAAGTCCTGGGATGAAGCCTAGGCATTTTGGGTCTTTTTTAAAGCTCCCTATGTAACTCAATGTGCAACCAGAATTGTAAACTACTGATGTAACCTCTTGCAGTCTCAGTCTCCTTACTTGTTAAGTACAGGTAATAATAATACTGAGCCCTTGGTGTTTTTTTCTGTTTTTTTTTGTTTGTTCGTTTTTTTGTGAGGATCAAGGTTAAGCAGGGAACATGTGCCACTTAAAGCAACAGGACAAATACATCATTTCTACCGAAGCACTATTTTAGTTGAAAACAAAAAAGTAACATTAAAAAGAAATGAACTATCAAGCTATGAAAAGACACGAAGGAAACTTAAATTACTATTACTAAGTGAAAGAAGCCAATCTGAAAGCCTACGTACTGTATAATTCCGACTATATGACATTCTGCAAAAGGCAAAACTATGGAGACAGTAAAAAGGTCAGTGGTTGCCAGGGGTTAGGAGGGAACGAGAGATGACTAGGCAGAGCACAGATTTTTAGGGCAATGAAACTATTCTGTATGACGCTGTAATGGTGGACATATTTCATTATGTATTTATCAAAATTATAGATTGTACAGCACCAAGAGTGTAAACTGTGGACTTTGGGTGATAACAACACACCAGTGTATGTTCATGAATTATAACAATGTACCACTCTGGTGGGGGACATTGAAAATGGGGAAGGTTATACATGTAGGGATCGGGGTAGGAAGCATATAGGAGATCTCTGTACCTTCAGCTCATTTTTTTTTTTTTTAAAGAAGATATTGGGGGTAGGAGTTTATTAATTAATTAATTTATTTTTGGCTGTGTTGGGTCTTTGTTTTGTGCGAGGGCTTTCTCTAGTTGCTGCGAGCGCGGGCCACTCTTCATTGCGGTGCGCGGGCCTCTCACTATCGCGGCCTCTCTTGTTGCGGAGCACAGGCTCCAGACGCGCAGGCTCAGTAGCTGTGGCTCACGGGCCTAGTTGCTCAGTGGCATGTGGGATCCTCCCAGACCAGGGCTCGAACCCGTGTCCCCTGCATTAGCAGGCGGATTCTCAACCACTGTGCCACCAGGGAAGCCCCCTTCTGCTCATTTTTGCAGTGAACTTAAAACATCTCTAAAAAAAAATTAAGTTTATTTGAGAAAAAGAGTAGATGTATTAGAAAATAGATTTTAAATTGCTCAGATTTTAAAGATGAAACATTAGACTTACGTAGAATGTTGGACTTCTAAATGGGCTGCTTTGGATTATACTCCCTGATCATGAATAAGTAATTTAATTTTTCTCCATTTGAGGTGACTTAGTGGAGGTATTAGTTTTATATTCATTTAGGGATTTTTATTTGCATTTAGGGATCAGGAGAGGTGTATGAGTTTCCTAGGGGGTGTCATTAAAAACTACCACAAACTGGCTGGCTTCAAACAACAGAAATCAATTCTCTCACAGTTCTTGAGGCTAGAAGTCTATGATCAGTGTGTCAACTGAGTCATGCTCTTAGGGGAGGATCCTTTCTTGCCTCTTCCAGCTTCTGCAGCATCAGGCGTTCCTTGGTTTGTGGCTGCATAGATCCAATCTCTGCTTTCCTCTTCACATGGCTTTCTTCCTTTATCTTCATGTGGCTATCTTCCTACAAGGACACCAGTCACGTTGAATTAGGAGCATGTTATACTCCAGTATGACTTTATCTTAATTAATTATATCTGCAACAATCCTAATTCCAAACAAGGTCATATTCTGAGGTCCTAAGGGTTAAGACTGCAGGGGTGTCCGGGGCAGGGCACAATTCAACCCATACCAAGAAGATACATGACACAAGATATGCTCACAGATCTTGGTTCACTGAAGAGATGTGCTAATAGGTGTCTGTCCAGAGATGGCTTCAGTTGTTTCCAATCTGGGTGGTAGTTAGCCCAGCTATTAAAAGGCATCCAGTTCCTTTCATAAGAGCATGATATCAATAGTTGTAGTGTAACTAGGCTGATATCTGTGTCCTCACTTTGCCTCATTTTGGATTCTTGGCATCTTTGAACCTTCACTTAATTAGATGAGAAAGTGGGGTCATACATTCACTTTAATTGCAAATAAAAAAAAAAGATACATACCCCTGATGCTGTCCCTTTGAAAACACGAGGGATTAGCAAACATTGCTAGTATCTCTGTCATGTTGCAAACTTTCTTTCTGTACTACACAAACTCCTAGCAAACCTAAAAGCTTTCATACAGATGAAGCCACTTTTGTAAATTAATATCTGATTTAAAAAGAGAGCCTTTAAATACACAAGCCCTTCCCTAGTTCCCCTTCCAGAGAATAGAGAAGCTCTGAACTTGTTCCTATCTGAAGGACCCATCAGACCAGCACAAAATGGGTATTATTTTTGGCTACTGTGGTGTGGATGTTTATCCATCACATAGAAAGTTAAAATGACCTGTATATACTTTTGAGAATGCCAAGAATGATTATCTGGGTTGAATGAGAGTGATGGCAATGTTTCACAAAGCACATTGAGACTTAATAAATGGTAAAAGCTCTTTTCTTCAGAAAGTGTGGTATAAGTAGAGGCTTTTAGATAAACTGTCTTACTGAATCTTCTCAAGGTACTGTTGTGTCAAAATAATCAACAAATATGTATTGAGTTCCTCTACAGCACACGCGTCTTATATGCAACATACCGCATACAACAGTCAAGGTGATTCTTTATGAGATTTAAGTCTCTTCCTGTGAAATATCTGGAGAATTACTTGCTTTTGATTGCATTCTCCTCGGAAGAGTTCTTTGACTCTGGTATCCCCTGTTTCAGGTGATAGAGAACCACTTCCCAGACTCCCAAATGAAAAAACTTGGAGAAAACCTTCAAAGCTTCCAAGATCCTTTATGCTCTGGCTTCTACCACACTCATATGCCTCTTTTCCTACAACTCCTCTCCTTTATTTGTTGCTCCAATCTGCAGAATGTCTAAATCAGGCCATGTCATATGTCCATCTTTTTTTCCAAACCATTTTCTCTGCTTTGAACGGCCACTCTTTTTCTATGACCAAGGGGAAAAATCAAAGTACCCATTAAAATGCAGCTGAAGTGTTATATCTCTGTAAAACTTTCTCTGATTTCCCCAGAATTAGTAATATATATATTTTTAAGTTAAACATTTTAGAGTGGGTCTAAGTGAAGAGGAAAAGTCTTCTATTAGTTCCTTAGATCCCCAGGCCCACTTCCAAGAGCAAACCATGTTTAACTTGTTTGTGTTTAGATTTGTTATTTATTGCCACATTTCTAAGTAAAGTTGATTTATCACTGTTCTGAATTATTTTTTGACCACTGCTCTGAAAGAAGAGGATTCAGCTCTCATGTTCTTCCCTACCTTCCTAATACCCCTAAATTTTTCAGTTTCATTTTTTCTGTTGCCGTTTAGGTTCATCTGCTATTTTTATAACTTTGATGTTTGTAAAATCTCTAGTTTCAGTCCCATCAACTTTAGGCAAATATGTCTTGAATCTCTGGTTTGTAAAATGAGAAAATTATGACTCCTATACTCCCCTCCATTTTTCCTTCACTCTCCATTTTCTTACTTCTTTCACAGAAACCATTACTTCTACATTATCAAGGGTTTTTTTTGTTTGTTTTTGTTTTTTTGCGGTACGCGGGCCTCTCACTGTTGTGGCCTCTCCCGTTGTGGAGCACAGGCTCCGGACACACAGGCTCAGCGGCCATGGCTCACGGGCCCAGCCGCTCCGCGGCATGTGGGATCCTCCCGGACCGGGGCACGAACCCGCGTCCCCTGCATCGGCAGGCGGACTCTCAACCACTGCGCCACCAGGGAAGCCCCATTATCAAATTTCATAATATGTATACAGAAGATGTCTTTAAGTTTCTAGATTTCGTATAAAATATTTTGTCACAATTGGAAATCAATAAAAGAGAGTTCTGCTTCCAATAACGTTACCCTAGGTAATTCATACCAAGGAAGTAAATCCAGCATTTGGGGCTGTTTCTCCCCTAGGGGTAGGTTCTAATTCAAACATAGGTTGCTTAGAAGATGAGAAAGACTTTTAAAAATAGTCTTACCAAGCTACAGGATAAAAATTAGAGCTCAGGATTTGCAAACTGGATGAGCATGGTAAACCACTGAGATTTTGACTTGGGACTCTGAAGGGCTGTACTCTAGGAAAAACAGTGAACCAGAAATAGGATGGAACTGGAGCCCAGCTCTGGAAACATCTCAGTTCTTCAGAAGTAGACATAAATTCTCTCTGGAGAAATATAACATTATCTTAGACCTCAAATTAATTCTATATTTTTTCATAGACAATGTCTAGCACTCAAATAAAAATAGGAATAAGGAGATAAAAAGTGACTTAAGAAGAAGAAGAAGGAAGAGGGAAACGAGGGGAGGAAGAGGAGAGAGAGGAGGAGGCGGCAAAATATAAACAACATACAATAGATACACTCACAGGGATTCAGAAATAGTTATCAGACACAAACTTTAAAATAATCATGCTTAATGTGTTCAAGGAATTAAAAGACAAGACTGAGAATTTCAGCAGAGAAGTGGAAACCATAAAAGGGGAAAATCAATAGACAGTACTTAGAATATATTGACTGCAAAATATTTTTTTGCAAAGGATTGCAAAATATTGTTTACTATAAAACCAACTAGTATGATCGGAGATAAAATAATTTCTATGCCTTTAGAGTGGTGCCACTCAAATAGAAACATGTTACAAGAACACGAATGAATGAAACCTCTTTTCTTTCACCATATGTGAATTCTTCACAGCACTTGAATTCTTCCAAACCATGCCAAATGTTTGGTTGCTTCATAATATAGATTATAATTAGCTTATAAAATGTAGGTTTTTTCCTATTGTTTTTTGCTGAGAAAAGAAATATATACCACCTTTACTACATGAATGGGCTATCCCAACTTCTTAATTACATTATTCAGTTAACTGTATAATATTTTCATTTTGAAAATTCTTTTTTCTCTGAGGAACAGATATTCATGTTCAAACTTGGACTTAATGTTTTCTTTGCTGTGTAGTTATCTCCCAGTATTCTTCTGTGCACTGAATTAGCTCCCTTCTCTCTTCAACTCTATGTTCTTTTTTCATATTCTTTTCTTGTTTTGCTACTTTATTCTCATATAATTTTTACAACAGTGGTGCATGGGAGATAAACTTTCTAAGTCTTTGCATTTTTGAAAATGCAGAATGCATACTTCTAGGATCATCTTATTAGTTACACCATTCTGAAATTTTTAACATAACGTGTCTGGTTTTGCTTTTTTCCCCTTATTTATACAGCTCAGCACTTAATGTGAAGATTGATAATGTTACAACTTTTCCTTCTTAGATTATTTCTTTTGTTTGTTTTCTCTTTTTTCACTTTTGACATTTTTATTAAACAGATGTTGGATGTATTAAATTCATTTTACAAATCTTATAATTTTTTCTTTTTTTCAGGTTTAATTTTTCTATTGAAGTATAGTTGATTTACAATATTGTGTTAATTTTTACTGTACAGCAAAGTGATTCAGTTATACAATACATATATATTCATTCTTTTTTTATATTCTTTTCCATATGGTTTATCACAGGATATTGAATATAGTTTCCAGTATACAGTAGGACCTTGTTGTTTATCCATTCTATATGTAATAGTTTGCATCTGCTAAACCCAAACTCCCAGTCCATCCCTCCCCGCTGGCACCCACAGATCTGTTCTCTATGTCTATGAGTCTGTTTCCGTTTTGTAGATAAGTTCATTTGGGTCATATTTTAGATTCTACATGTAAATGATAGCATATGGTATTTGTCTTTCTCTTTCTGACTCACTTTACTTAGTATGATAATCTCTAGTTTTATCCATGTTGCTGCAAATGGCATTATTTCCTTATTTTTTATTGCTGACTAGTATTCCATTGTACATATGTGCCATGTCTTCTTCATCCATTCATCAGCCAATATATATTTAAGCTGTTTCCATGTCTTGGCTATTGTGAATAGTACTGCTATGAACAGAGGGGTGCATGTATCTTTTTGGATTATAGTTTGTCCAGATATATGCCCAGGAGTGGGATTGCTGGATCGTATGGCAACTCTATTTTTAGTTTTTTGAGGAACCTCCATACTGTTCTCCATGGTGGCTGCACCAACTTTCATTCCCACCAGCAGTGCAAGAGGGTTCCCCTTTCTCCACACCCTCTCCAGCATTTATTGTTTGTAGATTTTCTTACGATGGCCGTTCTGACCAGACTGAGGTGATACCTCATTGTAGTTTTGGTTTGCATTTCTCTAATAATTAGTAATGTTGAGCATCTTTTCATGTGCCTGTTGGCCATCTGTATGTCTTCTTTGGAGACATGTCTATTTAGTTCTTCTGCCCATTTTTTGATTGGGTTGTTTGTCTTTTTTTTTGTTGTTGGAGTTGTATGATGTGTTTGTGTATTTTGGCTATTAAGCCCTTGTGGGTCGCATCGTCTGCAAATATTTTCTCCCATTCCAAAGGTTGTCTTTTCATTTTGTCTATGGTTTCCTTTGCTGTGCGAAAGCTTGTAAGTTTGATTAGGTCCCATTTGTTTATTTTTGCTTTTCTTTCTATTGCCTTGGGAGACTGACCTAAGAAAACATTGGTATGATTCATGTCAGAGAATGTTTTGCCTGTGTTCTCTTCTAGGAGTTTAATGGCGTTATGTCTTATGTTCAAGTCTTTAATCACTTTGAGTTTATTTTTGTGTGTGGTGTGAGTGTGTGTTCTAACTTCATTGATTTACACGTGGCTGTCCAGCTTTCCCACCAGCCCTTGCTGAAGAGACTGTCTTCTTCCCATTGTATATTCTTGCCTCTTTTGTGAAAGATTAATTGACATAGGTGTGTGGGTTTATTTCTTAGATCTCTGTTCTGTTCCATTGGTCCAGAGTTCTCATTTTTCTGTTCCAAAGAGGAAATCGTTTGGAAGTTGGTTTGCTAAGAATGGCATCTAAAAGGATCAATAGTCAGAAAACAGGAGCCTCAAGAATGCCTTGATATTATTTTTTAAGTTAGGAATATGAAAAAATATTTTAAAAGTCTAGTTTCACCTTATGATCTCATTTTCACACTGGCTTTAATGTAAAACTATTTCCAGATGCATTAAGATATATTTGGGAAAATTCTATGGCTACAATTTCCTTTACTACATAATCTCCCTATCTACCCTCCCAGACAATTTTTAGAGGTTGAGGGTTGTTCTTAATGGACACAAGGCTCATGATTCAAAAAATCTAGGTAAACATTTTAACTTTGACCAGTAAGACCCCTTTCTCAACCTTTTAAAAGGGCTTATGGGCCCAACTGTTTAATTATAATTTTCAAAAGTTCCACAAAAAATAATGAAGCTTATTAAGAGTACTTAGTTAAAGGAAGGAGCTAATAGCAGTGGATTTCAAAGAACAGAACCTGGTAGACTCTTGCTTTAGCTATAAAACATCCCACTGTCCTGCCCCAGGTATTATTTCATTAGTTGCCAAGTAGGTGTCTCTAGTGCTAGTCTTGTCCCTTCCCACCTATGCTCTTCTTAGCTCACCAGAGTAATTCTTTCTACTTGAAAATCTGAACCCTTCCTGTGAAGAGGGAGAGAGTCACAAACCAGATACCAAACACAGTATAAACCTTAGTATCAGACCAGTAGTTCTCAAACTCTAGCGTGCCTCAGGTTCACCTGCAGGACTTTTAAAAACACAGATAGTTAGCCTTCTCTCCCCCCACCCCAAATCTCTGATTCACAGGTCTGGGATAGCATCCAAGAATTTGCATTTCTAACATGCTCTCAGGTGGTGCTGATGTTGCTGATAGGGGATAGCATGCTAAGAACAAGTGCATTAGAGTTCTACCAATGTGACAGATTTGGAGAATAGCTGAGTTTGAAACAGTGCCCCTGAGTTCCCTGAAGGAGTAATAAAATCCTAGTAGGCCACTGGATAGACAGGTTACGAGCTAGAGGAATAGGTCAGTTTTGGAGATAAAAATTTGGATGCCAGCACATAAGAAATGCTATAAACTAAGCCATGGAGATGAGTAAACTTGTACAGGTAAAATATATGCAGTGAGAATAAATTAAAAAGAGAAGAAAGCTAATCTTCCTGAAATTTGTTTTCATCATGTCACTTTTTGAAAAACTATAATTGCTTCCTGTTTTGACTATGTGGTTCTCAAAACTTTTAATCCAATATCTTACAGTATTCTTTGTAGACACAATAAAATGTTAGTACAATTAATTATGGCACAATATGAGGGACCCTTTTGCTACAATAAACATAGCTAGTACCTATTGATGGCTTCTTCTGTGCCAAGGACTCTTCTAAAAACTATACACATATATACACACATTATGTATACTATACTATAGATACACATTTAATTCTATGGGATAGGTATTATTATTTCCACCATCGTTCTCATCCTCATCTCTTCCTCATTTTGTATAGGAGGAGACTGAAGCACAGGTAAATAAAATAACTCCTTGAAGGTCTATCCTGGTAAGAGGTGGGGCTAGGATTCAATCGAAACGTACTCTGACCCTAAGGTTTGTTTTCTTAGTTATTACACTGAACAGCTGTCATATCTGACTGTGATTAATGTATGTGACCAAAAAATGAGCCCCAAGCACAAGCCATTTTTAAAAACAAAGCAAAAGGCAAGCTGTCACATTCCGAGTGATTGAATGGTTCTTTGACTCCTAACATCTTTTAGAATTAAGCTAGAGAACAGCCATCAGCAGTCACCAAAAGTTTAAGAAAAGTTATGGGTTAAAAATAAAACACCACCACTGAGAATGAGATCATTTTATCTCCCTACTTACTTCTATAGTGGAATTGAAAGAAAACACATACTTTTATACTAGTAGCGAAATGCCTTATCTAGCTGGGGGTTCTCCAGCTTTCTTCAGGATTGTATGGGAGTCAGGCATCTGTCTTATCACTATAGATTCATCTGCCTAAATGTCAAAGCCCACCATCACCTGGTCACACCACAGCTACTGATTCGCTTGTGTCCACTATTCTCCAAGGATATCTCTACTCCAGTGAGGAAGGGTTTTTTGTTTGTTTGCTTGTTTTGAATGTTTCTTTCTGTTTCTCTGTTTGATTAAGTGATTGTTTCTCACTGACCATGAACAGAAAGGTCCCTTTTCGATGTTTGTTGCCCTCGAGCCCGTCTCAAAGATCAGATCAGGTCGTACTTTCTCCTGAACATTCCCTCATGGCTCTGATTCCCATTTATGTATTTCTTACCCTAAGTGTTACGACTCTGAGTCACTCAAGTTTGATCTTGTTGCTTTATTAAGTCACATGTAAGAGTCTTCTTTCTTTAGCAAGATGGAAAGCTCTTTGAGGGTCTGGAACAAGGCTCACTTCCTAATATATGAAACAGTAATTAGCACCAGGCTGCGTACACGCTCTACAAATAATTGTAAACTTTTAAATTTTCCCCAAGTGGATGAAGCTGGGTGCTTATTGTACATCAATTTTGCTTCCTTCTGCCTCCTCCAAAATGTAAAGACAAAAAAAAGCTGTTGAAATTCAGCTAGTTAGAGAACAAATTAAGTGGGAAGCTTATCTTATCAATTCTAATAAAATGTTTAAAATAATTAATAGGCCAAGCAAAAACTATTATTCTATCATGAAACTAGTTTATAATATTTGGGTTCTAAACAATACTTTATATTATTAAAAATGTTTGCAAGAAAGAGAAGTCTGCCAGAAATGTATATGGGTAGCATAGAGAAGCTATTTTACTTTCAAAATAAGAGACTAAATATAATTTTGCTCATCTATTTAATTTTAACAGAATCTTAGTCATGTTCTGTCACTGAATCTGGATTATTTAAGAGTCACTGGAATTTTATGCTAATAGAAAATATGGCACATATGGTGAACAGAAAATGGAGGAACTTTATGTTTACCAAATGTTACAAAATGCAGAAATGCAGTACTATCCCTTAAATTCTCCCTTATTATTCATATTGTATTAGAAGGAATCACACTAGCTATTTTCAACAATTTCAAAATGTTGCAATCATCATCCCTTTGATGATACTGACCTAGAGTTTCTGAGGTATTAATTTGCCTCCAGCTGTTTCTTCTTATTTTGGTGACTGTTAGGTTGAAACTACTTAAGTGTAAACTGAATGAAAGATACGAGGATGCTGAAACATCACCAAGATTCTTGAAGACGTGGGTTGTCAATAAACAATTCCCCCATTAAGGTATCTTTCTGAACTCTAGCTGTCCTGTAAATCTACTTCTGGGTTATCTTCTATGTTTCCGCTTACTTTTGTGATCTGAGGGACGTAGGAAGCAACAAAAGGTCTTACTATTCTGGGCTGATTTCTGATTAACCACAAATAGATAATTAAATGGAAGCAGTGAGAACACATAGGTCAATAATTTCTTCAAAGAGGACAGTTCAAACCCCACTTCTTTAATGAAAGTTTTCCTCAGCATCACAGCCTGGGATGTTCTCTCCTAGATCTGAATCCCCACATTTCTGGCAGAGTTTTGGGCAACAATTTAGTACTTAAAAATTAATTTTCTATCTATCTGTGACTTGTTTCTTCAATAAATATTTCAGTTCATTGAAGGTGTGGGAAATGTCTTTAGTTTCCTGTTATAATAAAATGCTTAGTATAGTACCTGATACATTGTACACACATAATAAATAGGGTTGAGTAGAGAGTCATAAACAACAGTTTTGTTTCAGCCAACAGACATTTCTACAGATTGGCAGGTAAACTTGAAATGTCCTTAATTGAATTATATGTTAAATATATAGGGGTGCTCTTATTTAAAGGAGTCAGAGAAAAATTGGATCTTAGAGTTGGCATTAAAAAGCCATATAGGGCAAAGTCAAGATGGCGGACTAGGAGAATGCAGAATTCCCATCTCCACACAACTAGGGCACCTATGAGGCACTGGTGGGGGACCATGGACACCTAAGGGGTTTCCCCTGCCCACTTGGGCCCCCAGGAGCCTGCTGAGATCCTGGGCCTGATCTTCTGCCCACCGAGGCCCCCTCCAGCCGGGTGGGGGTCCTGAGGGAGTGGGAGAGAGGGAAGGGGGAGCAAAAGTAAAGGCCGGACCTCCAGGACCAGCACCCCTGAGAGGTGGCTGGGGGAGGGGAGGAGTTCCTACACCCAGGGGGACCCACCCATGGTTAGGGGTCCAGCAGGGATCGGGGAGACCCGGGGGGAGACGGTGGGGAAGGGGGCACAGAGCAACAGTACGGAACGGGGGCATTGGGGAGCCTGTTGGGCTCTAGGCCTAATCCTCTGCCCTCGGACCCTCCCTCCTGCCGTGCAGAGCCCAAGCCCCGCCCCTACCCCCCCACCCAGGGCCCCACCTGTACACTCGGAGACCCTCTCTGAGAACCCCTCCAACTGGGCCTAAACCCCACCCACACACCCTCACTGCAGGCCTTACCTCCAAACTCTGGAACTCCACTCTCCAGGCCCTCCTTTCCACGTGCTGCCTCTCCCCTTCCACAAAGGTCCTAAGCAGAGGCCCTGCCCCATGCTTGAACATCGCCCCACCTAGGCCCCGCCCCCAAGGCCTTTTCCAGCTGCCTGGGTCCTGAGCCTAGGCCCTGCCCCATGCTCAAAGGTCACCCCCCGTACCGCCTAGGTCCCACCCCACCCTAAACCCCACCCCTACCTAAGTTCCACCCCCACCTAAACTCTGCCCCCATAGCCAAAGCCTTTTGTTTTTTTCTTTTTTCCTCTTTTAGATTGGGGTTCTGTTTTACCTTGTTGATTCATTGTTGTTCACTCATTTATATTTTTATTTTTCCTAATCTTTTATTATTCTAATTTTACTTTATTCTTTATACTTTGTTATTGTTCTCTCCTTTTGGCTTGTTCCCCCTGCCTTTTTCTTTTGCTTTTGTGGTTTTATTTTACCTTGTTGCAATTATGTTTTTATTTTTCCTAATATATTTTTTATCTTTCTAATTTTATTTTGTTTTTTATTCTTTGTTATTGTACTGTTCCTTTCTTTTTCTTTCTTTCTTTTTTTTTTTTTTTTGCCATGCCACACGGCTTGCAGGATCTTGGTTCCCAGGCTGGAGGTTGGGCCTCAGCTCCTGCAGTGGGAGCTCTGAGTCCAAACTGCTGGACTAACAGAGAACCTCAGACCCCAGGGAATATTAGTTGGAGTGAGGCCTCCCAGAGGTCCTCATCTCAGCACCAAGACCTGGCTCTATCCAACTGCCTGCAAACTCCAGTGCTGGATGTGTCAGGCCAAACAACCAGTAAAACAGGAATACAGATGCACCCATCAAAAAAAAAAAAAAGAAAGAAACGACAAAAAACATATTACAGACAATGGAGCAAGGTAAAAATCTACAAGACCAAATAAATTAAGACAAAATAGGAAACTGACCTGAAAAAGAATTCAGAGTAATGATAGTAAGATGATCCAAAATCTCAGAAACAGAATGGAGAAAATACAAGAAACATTTAACAAGGATCTAAATGAACTAAAGAGCAAACAAACAGTGATGAACAACATAGTAACTGAAATTAAAAATACTCTAGAAGGAATCAAGCAGAGTAACTGAGGCAGAAGAACAGATAAGTGAGCTGGAGGATAAAGGGGTGGAAATAACTGCCAGGGAGCAGAATAAAGAAAAAAGAATGAAAAGAATTGAGGACAGTCTCAGAGACCTCATTAAATGCACCAACATTTGAATTATAGGGGTCCCAGAAGAAAAAGAGAAAAAGAAGGGTCTGAGAAAATATTTGAAGAGATTATAGTTGAAAACTTCCCTAACACGGGAAAGGAAATAGACAAGTCCAGGAAGCGCACAGAGTCCCACACAGGATAAACCCAAAGAGAAACACACCGAGACACATATTAATCAAGCTATCAAAAATGAAATACAAAGAAAAAATATTAAAAGCAGCAAGGGAAAAGTAACAAATAACATTCAAGGGAATCCCCATAAAGTTAACAGATGATCTTTCAGCAGAAACTCTGCAAGCGAGAAGGGAGTGGGTAAGATATACATAAAATGATGAAAGGGAGAACACTACAACAAAGATTACTCTACCCAGCAAGGATCTCATTCAGATTCAATGGAGAAATTAAAACCTTTACAGACAAGCAAAAGCTATGAGAATTCAGCACAACCAAACCAACTTTACAACAAATGCTAAAGGAACTTCTGTAACCGGGAAACACAAGAGAAGAAAAGGACCCACAAAACCAAACCCAAAACAATTAAGAAAATAGTAATAGGAACATACATATTGATAACCACTTTGAATGTAAATGGATTAAATGCTCCAACCAAAAGACACAGACTGGCTGAATGGATACAAAAAAAGACCCTTATATATGCTGTCTACAAGAAACCCACTTCAGACCTAGGGACACATACAGACTGAAATGAGGGAATGGAAAAAGATATTCCATGCAAATGGTAATCACAAGAAAGCTGGAGTAGCAGTACACATATCAGATAAAACAGACTTTAAAATAAAGACTCTTACAAGAGATAAGGAAGGACACTACATAATGATCAAGAGATCAATCCAAGAAGAAAACATAACAATCATGTATCTATGCACCCAACGTAGGAGCACCTCAATACATAAGACAAATGCTAAAAGCCATAAAAGGAGAAATCGATAGTAACACAATAATAGTGGGGGACTTTAACACCCCATTTACACCAATAGACAGAACATCCAGAAAGAAAATAAATAAGGAAACACAAGCTTTAAATGACACAACAGACTAGATAGACTTAATTGATATTTTGAGGACATTCCACCCAGAAGCAGAAGGATACACTTTCTTCTCAAGTGCACACAGAATGTTTTCCAGAATACATCACATTTGGGTCACAAATCAAACCTTGGAAAATTTAAGAAAATTGAAATCGTATCAAGCATCTTTTCTGACCACAACACTATGAGATTAGAAATCAATTACAGGAAAAAACAGTAAAACAAACAAATACATATAGGCTAAACAGTGCACTGTTAAATAACCAAGAGATCACTGAAGAAATCAAAGAGGAAATAAAAAAATACCTAGAAACAAATGATCACGAAACCATGACCATCCAAAACCTATGGCCTGCAGCAAAAGCAGTTCTAAGAGGGAAGTTCATAGCAATTCAAGCCCACCTCAAGAAACAAGAAAAATCTCAAATAAACAATCTAACCTTACACCTAAAGCAACTAGAAGAAGGAGAACAAAGAAAACCCAAAATTCATAGAAGGAAAGAAATCATAAAGATCAGAGCAGAAATAAATGAAATAGAAACAAAGAAAACAATAGCAAAGATCAATAAAACTAAAAGCTCGTTCTTGGAGAAGATAAACAAAATTGATAAACCTTTAGCCAGACTCATCAAGAAAAAAATGGAGAGGACTCAAATCAATAAAATTAGAAATGAAAAAGGAGAGATTACAAATGACACCACAGAAATACAAAAGATCATATGAGACTACTATAAGCAACTATATGCCAATAAAATGGACAACCTGGAAGAAATGGACAAATTCTTGGAAAAGTACAACCTTCCAAGATTGAACCAGGAAGAATTAGAAAATATAAATAGACCAACCACAGATAATGAAATTGAAACTGTAATTAAAAATCTTCCAACAAACAAAAGTCCAGGACCAGATGGTTTCACAGGCGAATTCTATCAAATATTTAGAGAAGAGTTAACACCTATCCTTCTCAAACTCTTCCAAAATATTGCAGAAGGAGGAACACTTCCAAACTTGTTCTACGAGGCCACCATCACCCTGATACCAAAACCAAAAATATCACAAAGAAAGAAAATTACATACCAATATCATTGATGAACATAGACGCAAAAATCCTCAACAAAATACTAGCAAACAGCATCCAACAACACATTAAAAGGATCATACACCATGATCCAGTGAGGTTTATCCCAGGGATACAAGGATTCTTCAATATACTCAAAACAATCAATGTGATACCCCATTATAACAAATTAAAGAATGAAAACCATATGATCATCGCAATAGATGCAGAAAAAGCTTTTGACAAAATTCAACACCCATTTATGATAAAAACTCTCTAGAAAGTGGGTACAGAGGGAATCTACCTCAACATAATAAAGGCCGTATATGACAAACCCACAGCAAACATCATTCTCAATGGTGAAAAACTGAAAGCATTTCCTCTAAGATCAGGAACAAGACAAGGATGTTCACTCTCACCACTATTATTCAACATAGTATTGGAAGTCCTAGCCACAGCAATCAGAGAAAAGAAAGATATAAAAGGAATCCAAATTGGAAAAGAAGAAGTAAAACTGTCACTGTTTGCCGGTGACATGATACTATACATAGAAAATCCTAAAGATGCCACCAGAAAACTACTACAACTAATCAATGAATTTGGTAAGGTTGCAGGATACAAAATTAATGCACAGAAATCTTCTGCATTCCTATACACTAACAACAAAAGATCAGAAAGAGAAATTAAGGAAACAATCCCATTTACCATCACAACAAAAAGAATAAAATACCTAGGAATAAACCTACCTAAGGAGGCAAAAGACCTGCACTCAGAAAACTATAAAATATTGATGAAAGAAATCAAAGATAACATAAACAGATGGAGAGATATACCATGCTCCTGGATTGGAAGAATCGATATTGTGAAAATGACTATACTACCCAAAGCAATCTACAAGGTCAGTGCAATTCCTATCAAATTACCAATGGCATTTTTCACAGAACTAGAACAAAAAAGTTTACAATTTGTATGGAAACACAAAGGACCCCAAATAGCCAAAGCAATCTTGAGAAAGAAAAATGGAGCTGGAGGAATCATGCTCCCTGATTTCAGACTATACTACAAAGCTACAGTAATCAAGACAGTATGGCACTGGCACAAAAACTGAAATATAGATCAGTGGAACAGGATAGAAAGCCCAGAGATAAACCCACACACATATGGTCACCTTATCTTCGAAAAAGGAGGCAAGAATATACAATGGAGAAAAGACAGCCTCTTCAATAAGTGGTGCTGGGAAAAATGGACAGCTGCATGTAAAAGAATGAAATTAGAACACACTCTAACACCATACACAAAAATAAACTCAAAATGGATTAAAGACCTAAATGGAAGGCCAGACACTATAAAACTCTTAGAGGAAGACATAGGCTGAACACTCTATGACATAAATCACAGAAAGATCCTTTTTGACCCACCTCCTAGAAAAATGGAAATAAAAATAAACAAATGGGACCTAATGAAACTTAAAAGCTTTTGCACAGCAAAGGAAGCCATAAACAAGATGAAAAGACAGCCCTCAGAATGGGAGAAAATATTTGCAAATGAAGCAACTGACAAAGGATTAATATCCAAAAATATATAAGCAGCTCTGCAGCTCAATATGACAAAAAGAAACAACCTGATCCAAAAATGGGAAGAAGACCTAAATAGACATTTCTCCAAAGAAGACATACAGAGGGCCAACAAATGCGTGAAAAGATGCTCAACATCACTAATCATTAGAGAAATGCAAATCAAAACCACAATGAGGTATCACCTCACACTGGTCAGAATGGCCATCACCAAAAATCTCTACAAAGAATAAATGCTGGAGAGGGTGTGGAGAAAAGGGAACCCTCTTGCACTGTTGGTGGGATTGTAAATTGATACAGCCACTATGGAGAACAGTATGGAGGTTCCTTAAAAAACGAAAAATTGAACTACCATATGACCCAGCAATCCCACTACTGGGCATATGCCCTGAGAAAACCATAATTCAAAAAGAGTCATGTACCACAATGCTCACTGCAGCTCTATTTACAATAGCCAGGACATGGAAGCAACCTAAGTGTCCATCGACAGATGAATGGATAAAGAAGATGTGGCACATATATACAATGGAATATTACTCAGCCATAAAAAGAAATGAAATTGAGTTATTTGTAGTGAGGTGGATGGACCTAGAGTCTGTCATACAGAGTGAAGTAACTCAGAAAGAGAAAAGCAAATACCGTATGCTAATGCATATATATGGAATTTTAAAAAGTGGAAGTGATGAACCTAGTGGCAGGGCAGGAATGAAGACGCAAATGTAGAGAATGGACTTGAGGGCACACGGTGGGGGTCGGGGGAAGGGGAAGCTGGGACGAAGTGAGAGAGTAGCATGGACATATATACACTACCAAATGTAAAATGGATGGCTAGTGGGAAGCTGCTGAATAGCACAGGGAGATCAGCTCGGTGGTTCATGGAGACCTAGAGGGGTGGGATAGGGAGGGTGGGAGGGAAGCTCAAGAGGGAGGGGATACAGGGATATATGTATACATATAGCTGATTCACTTTGTTCTACATCAGAAACTAACACAACATTGTGAAGCATTTAAACTCCGATAAAGATGCGGAAAAAAAAAAGCCATATAGTGTAGTTTCCAACCCGCATAAACATTCCCCTCAAAAATGTTCTTTAAAATGGGCATTGAGCCTCTGTTGAAAACCTCCAGTGAAAGAAAAAAAGCTATTTACACTGGAGTCTGAAAAATTCCTGTCTTCCTTTTGTGAAGATTCCATAAAGCAAAGCATCATTTTAAATCTACCTTTTAGAAAAGAATTTGAATTTTTAACACGTTTATTTAAATCTACCCCTTCTTGAACCACAGACTACATTGTACTTGCTTACATGATTCTCAGTCAAATAGAATTTCCTGAAATATTGAGATAGTTCAAAAGTCCTTTGGAACAACCAGAGATTTATAGTTGCCAGTTAATAGTGAGAGAATTAGCCAGCATGAAGACAATATTTACAACCACCAATGAAGTGATTGCTGCCTCCAGAAATGAAGGAACAATGTCCTCTCTTGGGAAGGGGTCTCGGGTAGCTCCGTGGAGCCACAGGTAGAATGCAAATTTGGAAAATTGTGCTGCCAATAATGCTTCAGCTGGAGAAAAATCTGTCGTAAGATGCTTATCAGACATCCTTTTATTGTCTCCATAACAATGGAGAGCAGTTCCACAAGCAGTCATTTTGCATGCCATTCTGAGCAGAACAGAGGTTGCCAAATAATAAAAAAGAAGAAGAATACAGGAATGCACCATGGGAGAGTATGCACCAGGAAGATGATGTGGAGTTATCAGGGTCAGGATGAAACTGGGAGGGGTGGGAGGGAATGGTGATGAAGATGGTATCTGGTTTGTACCCACCTTACTTCCCTGATTCATCTTAAGTCATTTGAAATAAGATCTATTTTAAATGTGCTGTATTAAGGACAATGATTCACCCTGAAAGGATTTTTTTAATTGGTATTATTGTTTTGGCTAACAATTTGCTTACAGGAATCTTTTTCCAACCATAACTATTTTTATGACAACTTGTCAGGAAAGCTGAAAGAGGAAAAAAGGAGCCCGGGGAGGGTAACAAAGAAAACCTCTCAAACCAGGATGAATTTTGGTTTTGATACCTGTGTGGTGCTAATGCTTCAAGACCCCTCTTCCCATTTTGTTCCGATGCTGTCAAGGACTGGATTCCCTCGTAGCTCATTTATAAAAAGATTCTCTCAGTGCTTCTTGCGCAGCTCCCTGGGGGATCCTAGGTCATCCTGACCGGTCAACCAGCTTCGAATCTCATCCTAGCAAGGGAAGGACACGCTCAGTCACAATAATAAGGCACTTTGGTTCGGTACCTCATTGCCAAAATTGGCAATATAGGCACCGCATGAACTTCAATCTTTCTTGCTCCCTCTGTATTAAAAATTATCACTTACTCTCAATGGTCACAGGAATAGAAAGCAAGTAAGTCACACCTAGCTTCTAATTTAAGGATTTTTCATCAACTGGGCAAATAGCACAATTATTTGTTTTACTGCATTTTATCAGAGGAAATTGTTCGGTTCTTTTCAAACAATATTTCTTAAACATACTAAGGGCCGGGCCCTGAAGTAAAAAGATTAATAAGTTGGTCCCATGCCTGAGTGGACTAATGTGTTGTCATGAGAAAGAGTCAATTTCACTATGTGGGGCAAGGGCTGAGATACTGGATTTTCACTGGGAGTTGAAGGAGATAGGGGTATGTAGCCAGGTTGAGCTGTACTTAGGGATGACTTTCTGTGCTAATGGCCCCTCTTTCTCTATCCCCAAAGAGACAGTGTTAAGGACAGAAAGGACAGAGATTCCAATAGGAGATATAGCAGATTTTTTACTTAGTAAAAGAGTATTTCAACTCTTGGACCTCACTTTTAGATCAGCTGATCACCAGCCTCCTCATAACTTCTCTCCTTCCTCTTGAGGCTTTTTCCTTGGGAATTGCTTTCTTCTCTCCTCATCTTGACTCTGAATCAAAAAGGCTGAGATAAAATAAAACAACAAAAATACAGTGTTCCAGGTGACTTCAGGCAGCTTGGATTTATGCCTTAGGAGATGTCCTTTATCTTGGGGTGCACGTTTCTGTCCTTTTCTCACCAGTGATGTGTGCAGTGGCTTAGAGGTTTGTTGGGGATAAGAAAGATGGCTGTAGCCACAGCTAGAGTAGGACAGAGTCACAGAATTTGGAATATTGGCTGGTTCCTCTTAGAAACATGACTTTCCACGTCCCAGGCATTGTCACATCTATTGATGGTTTGTCACAAGGGCGAGTATCAAAACAGCCATGTCCCAAATTCTGCATCTACTGTTGTTTAACAAGCACATGAGTAAAGGTCCCTTTGGGACCCTGTTGGTAAGTGGTGCTGTTGACTTGTTTTCATTCTCTTGAGGCGCACGCAGGTGAACAGTTGAAAGGATACCAGCACTGCTGCCGTGCTCGGGAGTGCTGCGAGATGTCTGGAGCACACGTGTCAGGCCCTCCTCCCCCACGGCCCATCCTGCGTCCTGCTTGGCCAGTAGGAGTGGAGGAAGGGGGTACGGAACAGTGTTGGTAGCATTGGAAGTTGATGTCTCAAAGAGATACTGCCACAGACCGAATGTTTGTATCCTCCCAAAAATAATATGTTGAAAACCTACACCCTCTGTGATGGTATTTGGAGGTAGGACCTTTGGGAGGTGATTAGATCATGAGGATAGAGCCCTCATGGATGGGAGTAGTGCCCTTATAAGAAGAGGCCAAAGAGCTAGCTAGCATTCTTTCCACCATATGAGGAGGCAACAGGAAGTTGGCAGTCTGCAACCAGGAATCAGACTCTCCCCAGACCAGGATCTGGCAACGCCTTGATCTTGGACCTCCCAGCCTCCCAGGACTATGAGAAACAAATTCTGTTGTTTTATAAGCCACTCAGTCTATGGTATTTTGTAATAGCAGCCTGAGCTAAGACAGAGACAGACAGGGAAATGGCGGCATGGATGACAGACATCAGAGTGGAGATGCATGCAGACTGAGGTCCATGCTGTCCTGAGCTCCAGAAGGCACCCATGCACATGGCCTCTTTTCTTGGATGCCATGTCATCCTGCCTCTCCTATTAGTGTATACTTCCCTAGAAGAAAACCCTCATCCCATCCCTGACTCGTCTCAGTAACCAAAGGTTAAGTTAAGTAACTGGCTAAGAGGGCGAGATATACTTAGAAGCTCCCATGTTGGCTTTGGGGCTACACGGGCGACTCCAGAAATGACCAGGAGCTGAATCTAGCAGGACAGACAGACACATAAACACATAGTTGCAATATCAACGGGAGATCTGGATTAGGACACCCTACAGCCAAAGCAGCCGTGACTGAAACGTACGCTGGCTTCTTAGGATTTTGTGAATTAACTTTATAGGTTACTGATTATGTCTTCAAGCTTTTTCTTTCCTTTTTTCATTTTTTAAAGTACTGTGTGCTAAGAGAGAATTTGGATCTTGGCTTGGGGACCCTGGATGACAAAGGACACAAACCAAAATTAATAGAAGTACATGGTGTATCAAGCTAGACAAATAATTGTGTTAGAAGAGCAGCCGATGGAAGGAAATGCACTGGGTGCATGCATGCTCTACTGGATCAAGACTGCATGCATGGTCTACTGGATCAAGACAACCACCTAAGGCCTAGGAGGGTTCCTGGAAATAAGCCCCTGCCCTGCGGGTCCCCAAATGCCCAAAGTGAGAAAAGATGCCTGCTACTTCATTGTTATGCTTTCAGTTTAGAAACAAACAAAAACAGAAGCCTCACCTATGGGCAATATTCCAAAGTTAGGCCCCAATCCTTTACTCATCAAGCCTCAGAGGGGAGCAATGACAGGGCCCAAGAGTGATTTCTTTGTGTCAAGCACTCTTCTAAACGTCTTTGTACGCACACTTTTACCTGGAACTCTCCTGAAAGATGGTACCATTTTTATTACACCCATTTTATAGATGAAGAAAACTGAGGCACAGCTGTTTTAGGCCACTTGCCCAAGGACTTCCCTATAGCTAGGAGAATATAAATAAAGACATGACAGAGGCACTTCTGCACCAGCCTAGTTTCTACCCTGGGGAAAAAAAAAATCAGGATTCTTTGTTGGAAGTTCTTCGACAGACCTTTGGCAGTAGCCAGTGATGGTTTCCAACTTGAATTCACACTTTTCAACCATTCCCCCTGCAGCGGACCTTATCTGAGGAAGGAGCAACCCTGTGATTTCAGAGAATCTGGAAAATCCCACTAGTTCCCAAAGTATTGCTCCATTGCTGCCAGGGGACATGGCCTTCTCTGCATCATTTGAGGAAAACACGAGAGTGACAATTCCATTCAAAAAGGTAGTGGTCGGGCTTCTCTGGTGGCGCGGTGGTTGAGAGTCCGCCTGCCGATGCAGGGGACGCTGGTTTGTGCCCCGGTCTGGGAAGATCCCACATGCCGCAGAGCGGCTGGGCCCGTGAGCCATGGCCGCTGAGCCTGCGTGTCTGGAGCCTGTGCTCCGCGACGGGAGAGGCCACGGCAGTGAGAGGTCTGCGTACCGCAAAAACAAACAAACAAACAAACAAAAAAAAGGTAGTGGTCAACCTCAGCCTACACTCAAATGTCAGGCAAAGATCAGCACACTTTCTAAAGTGAGTTTGGGTAGAAAGAAATAAGAAGCCTTAAGAAGCTCAAAAAGTGGACTTCCCTAGTGGAGCGGTGGTTAAGAATCCACCTGCCAATGCGGGGGACACAGGTTCAAGCCCTGGTCTGGGAAGATCCCACATGCCACAGAGCAACTAAGCCCGTGCACCACAACTACTGAGCCTGTGCTCTAGAGCCCACGAGCCACAACTGCTGAGCCCGCCTGCCACAACTACTGAAGCCCATGCGCTCTGGGGCCTGTGCTCCACAACAAGAGAAGCCACCTCAATGAGAAGCTCACACAGCACGACGAAGAGTAGCCCCCGCTCGCCACAACTAGAGAAAGCCACGCACAGCAACGAAGACCCAACGCAGCCAAAGATAAATAAAATGTAAAAAGATGATAAATAAGAAGCTCAAAAAGGTCTCATGGAGTAGAGGAGATAGCAAGAGGGCAGGGGCCAGACGACAAACCTCAGTGATGTCCAAGGGTGCCAAGGCCTGACTCATGCTGACCAGACAGCCTCAGAAGTTGCAGGGCCCCTGCAGAGGCAGGAGTGACCAGGGGCGCCCTCAAGTCTGGGAGCCCTAATGAGCCTCAGAGCCTGGCCCAGCAACACACAGCCCAAACCTTGGCCTATTGCAGTCTTGGTGCCCATAAGATCATGAGGCCTCCAGACCACTGCTGTTGTTCCATTATCCTCTGTCCCTGGAGGGAGACGTGTGAATTGTCAGGACCAGATGATATCTGACAAGCCAAAAATTTTTAAAGGGAGGGGGTCATGCAAAGCCCTTTCAGATGTTGGAATTAATATCCTCCACCCCATTAACATGAATCACAACTAATTCCTAAACACTCGGAAGGCCCAGGCATCACCGTGCCTGTCTAGTGGTTAAGGATTCCTAAGCTTTTCTTCTTGGGTCTAGTTAGGAATTGTCTCATAGTCACTAATTCCCTGTGATGAAGGCTATTAGAGAGATTCCAGCATCTTCTCTTTGTTTTTTAAATGCTAAAGCTCCGCCTTCATTTCTTTGGAATACAGATGCACAGCGATTGAAAAGGAAATTTATTTCTCAGAGATGAGAGATGGCTGTTAAAGAATCAAGGAAATGAAAAATCACCAGGGAGAAAAAAAAAATACTGGTATGGGATGTTCTCCACAACCAACCTTCTATATTTGTCACTATTCTTCCTTGAGCAGGAAGAGGGCGATAGAAAAGGAAGAAAGAGAAAAAGAGAAAAGAAAAAAAAAAAAGAAAAGCTTTCTGGATTTTTAGATATATTCCAGAAGAAGCCTCTTAGTCAGCCCTCTGGCCTCTGCAGAGGCCCTGGGTGAACCAATGAACCAGATTCTTACTCCTTTCCTCATTTTCATTGGTTAAGAATCCCCTAAACTCACAGTGATTGAAAGGGTTAACCTGGGCCATGGGTGGCCCTCAGACAGAGTGCTGATTCTAAATGAGTCCTTTCCTAAATTCGCACAGGCAGGCGGCAGTGCAAGGCCATAGATTTCCATTTTACATAGAGCCAATCTGCTAAGTAAATGATTACAGGTTACACAACTTCACAGTCATAAACCCAGAGTAGCCTATTATGGGATTTTACTGAAGATTCTAATCTCACATTCTATAAAAAAATGGAGCCTCATAGCAGCACTGCCCAGACCTTATGGCATAGGCATACTACTGATGTTTGGAATTCCATAAGTTTTGACAAGGTGACTTTCACAACAGTGCCTCGTCATTTTTGTCTTGGTTGGTTGGTTGGAGTTTTTAATGGCTGTCAATCTTCCTCTTCCATGATAAATGACTCTTGGTCCAGCTTTATTATTACCCATCTACTTTGATGTAATTTATTTGATTAACCCTGTAATGTGTAGTGATGCGTTTTTACATAAAGTTTATTTTTGGCCTATACTTTCCTACTTACTAAACTAAGATACATGTGTGTTCTGGTGTGCGCTCTGATTCAGATATGACTTACCCACAACCTTGTGCTAGAGCAGATGTAAGCCCCAAGATCTACTTGAACGGTAGTACCTCCAGGTGTTACGTGCCATCTATGCATTTGTTCTATTTAAGTCATTTGCCACTTACTAGCAAGATAAAAGTAATAACACTACTGGGTTCGTGTAGGTTTACATGACATGCTTTACAACTTTTAATCATGTATTTCATAATCACTGATTTTCACATACAGTAAGTACTTCTTACATATTGCCAGCAACAATTTGACTGGAATGTGTTTTGTTTCTCTCCAAATGTATATGACCAATGGAAAGTAGAGAGGGTAGGTCATGGAGATTTTCCCTGCTTAATTGGGCTTTGATCTTTTTTTTTTTTTAATCCAAATTTTTAATGTAAAAGGAGTTGAAAACAGATATTTGTGAACATAGCTCAAAAGATACTTTAAAATACATTATAACTTGTTAAAAGAAAGGTTGGCCAATGCAATAGCTATAATCTCTCAGATGTAAGTATTTTTGTTCTTTTTTTGACATTTATTTTTATGAGTGGACCAATTATGCAAAAAGCTCCTTTCTGGTTTCCTCCCCTGCTATAACTAGTATTGTATCTAGATGCCTCGGTTATAGGATACATTTTCCTAAGAAGCCAATGGACTTTGAGCTTGAGAATGTTTGAGACATTACCTTCAGGTAGTCTAGAAGAAAACATTTTTTAAAAATCTTGTGCTTGGGCTTCCCTGGTGGCGCAGTGGTTGAGAGTCCGCCTGCCGATGCAGGGGACGTGGGTTCGTGCCCTGGTCCGGGAAGATCCCACATGCCGCGGAGCGGCTGGGCCCGTGAGCCATGGCCGCTGGGTCTGTGCGTCCGGAACTGTGCTCCGCAACGGGAGAGGCCACAACAGTGAGAGGCCCGCGTACTGCAAAAAAAAAAAAAAAAAAAAAATCTGGTGCTTGATGAAGTTTACAATAGACCCAAAGGACTGGAAATACCACATGTAACAAATCTTCAGAGTATTATCCTCCCTGTTCCCACCATTGCACTGCCTCTTAAGGTCTAGAGTGCTACCCTACATCTTCAGCTTGTGGGGACTATTCCAGAAGCATAGTGAAGAAAGAAATCAGACTTTAAATACTTTTGTCTCATTACAAAAACAATATATGTCCCTGTTCAAATTTTTCAAAAGTACAATAAAAACCAAAGAGAAAAATACCAATGGCCCAGTCATTTTACCACCCACTCTTGATATACTGGAATATTTAATTTGAGTCATTATTTTAAGCAAGTACAGGTATAAATATAGATTTTTATTACAAAATTAGAACCATTCTGTATACACTGTATTGTAAGGTACTTTTCCTGAGCAATATATCAAGAACATTCTCCAAGTTTATCAGATGTTTTTCTTTTTCTAAAACTCCATTTTTATGGTTCTAAAATAAACAATGATACATTAAATATACTGTCGTTTATTTAAGCAGTTCCCCGGGTCCAAGATCATGTTGTTATCAAAACAGTGCCATGCCATCTTTGTACCTAAATCTTTGCCTTCATCCAGATTTTTTCTTCGTGATTAAATTCTAGGACTGTGATCATTGAGTTAAAAGTCATGAATATTCACCAAGCTTTTGAAACTTGTAGTCAAATGCCCTTCAGAAAGGGAACCAGTCGTTCTCTGTACTTCAGAGAGAAATATGGGATGTTGAGTGGCAGAAAGCCCAGTTTCCTGCCTCTCTTGGAAAGTTTGTCCTATGGCTGGGCTGAGGGGGAATTGGCCAGCCTGCTTTGTGAAGGCGACTCTAAATAGTCCTGCCATGACCTTGAACTATGGAAGGACTGCCCTTACTTCATATCTATTGTTGGGAATCTAGAATGCAGTGCGAGGGGTACCAGGCTTGGAGACAGGATGTCGGAGTTCAGGTCACACTAAACATATGACAAAATTGAGCAGATAATCTAATATCTCTGGGTTTTTTGTCTCCTCACCTGTAAAATGAAGGATTTGTTCTAGATGATCTCTATAATATCTTATAAGTAAAAAATTACATAATTCTGTTGTATGTTTTAGACAAACCATCAATCTCTTCACCAGCACACAAAACTGTGAACTGTGGGCTCAGTCTCTGGAAAGTTCCAAGTCTGGGTCCCCCAAGATTGTTGACCATAAGCGAGGGCACAAGATGACCTTCAGGATAAAAGATGTTCCATGTTTTATGAACGTCACATGAATTTCATCACCTCCAATTGGTGATATTGAGAAATAACAAGACTTTTGGATACTCATTAAAGAAACAACTGTGTAACCTTTATGGAATTCCTCTATCGTGGAGCACTCTAAAAGCCACTACTTGTCAACAATTTATGCTTTTCTTCAGGATAATGACCTGAAGCAGAGGTGGGAAGAGGGATCCCGTTCAGGGCAGTGAGTTGTCTCAAGTCAGCAGCCAACTTACTCACCCTAAACAGAGACACCATGTTCTTTAGTTTTTCAACTGGAAAACAGCCCAGAAATGATACAGCCTCTTATCCAGATTGAAGTGGCAGTTTGAAGGAGGTGAATGTGAGCTGAGATCAACTTTTATTCTTTGCTATCTGCGCTAATTTATTATTCTTACCAAATACCTAGGTTCTCAGGGATAGGTAAGGACAAAAATGCAACCTGCCCAGAGGTGGAGCTCCATGTTCGTTTGTTAGCCATCACCTAGCTTGTTCTGCACTTCAGCCTCCTAAATTAAGAAGGGAAGACTGTTTAACTGTCTTTTAACCATGAGAACTATCGTTTATTGAGAGCTTACTATGTCCTGGGGACTGGGCTAACCACTTTCCATACATTAGCTGATACAGTAAAAACAACTCTGTGTGCAAAGCACAATTACCCTATTTTAAAAATAAGGCAACTGGGCAGAAGGAGGCTAAATAATTTTCCCAAAGGCACACACATAGGGAATGGTGGGTTTGCGATCGATGCAGGTCTGACTCTGAAGCCAATAATCAGTTTATGAAGGTTTTAAAAAGAGAATAAAAGGGACTCATAAGAGAGGAAAATGCTACAAGTTTCAAGGTAAAAGATATTGGTATCTATGGGTGAAACGGAATGTATTCTATTTCTTCAAGAGTATTAGGTCTATAATACTTATTATTCTGGTTTATCTGTGTGAGTCTTGCTGTGCTCTAGCAAGATATTAAACTATACTTTTCTTGTCAGTGTAAAAATATTTTAAACACTTAACCCTAAAAGTAACATCTGATCCCTTAGACCAATATTTCTCAAAATGTTTGACCTGTACATACAGTGTGAAATACACTTTACATTGTGATTGAGTACCCATCCCCATGCACGTAGATATGAAGCAAAATTTCATGAAAAGATATTTATTACACGGAATACACTCTGTTTTCTATTTTGTTCTATTTTAGTTTTCAATGCTATTTATGATGTAATAAACTGATTCGTGACCTACCCATGGGACCTGTAGTTTGACACAATTCACTATACACTAAACATTCGATTAACAGTGAGCATTTGCTCCAGGTTCAGTGGACGATTCCTTCACTGTCTCCACTGCTCTCCATTCCCTCCTTCTCTGCTGCTCACCCTTCAAGAGAAGAATCCAGTGCTTCATATCAAATATTTTAATTTCTCAAAACTCTCCTTCGTTTTCTACTCCAAGGGAAGTCTGCCCTCTAATGATACAAAAGCACTATTGATTTCAAAGACTCATCTAACAAACGAACAAAAAAAGGAAATTCTGAATGGAAGACGGTTGAAAAGGACTTCAGCGTTCACTTAGTCTAAACTTCTTATTTGGAACTAAGGGAAACTGAGGCTCAGAGAGGCACCTGCCCCATAGACTCAGGTGGAGTGGCTGCAGACAAGAGAAGGGTACCATCTACATCCCGGTGTGGACCAGGACGGTGTTCTCTGGGACTCGCTGAGAACTGTCTGAGAGCCAGCAGCTCTGAGCAAGGAGAAGAAGTGGAGAGTGTTACACACCAAGGTCCTACTTGCTGGAAAACAAAATCGAATCCATATTTTAAGAAGGACCCCTTAATTTGGACTTCTGGGAGAAAAACAGGAGGATGAATTTAGCCTTAATGCTGAATCTTTTGATCAAAACTATATCTGATGATTCTCCTAAGGGACTCCAAGAAGTAAGTTGCTTTGTTGCCCTAGAAACAATAACAAAAGAACACATACTCTTCCTTTCAGCGAGTAAGGGCCAAAGGAGAGGGAGCGTGGAAGTGAGAGCCTAATTTTCCTCATCCTTCTACTGTGTGCTGCTAAAGCACACTGTCCCTCCTTCCTAGTCCTCAGTCCTTTTTATCAGATAGTGTTATAATTATCTTCTTGCTTGTCTGTAGTTCTTAAACAACTACATCATCTTGTGTGATGAAAACAACAAAATCCATCTTATTAATCATTATTTCCCCAGTGCTTAGGTAGGTTTTTCTGGTGAATGAATGAATATTTAAGCACACCAACACTGTGACAGGTGTATTTGGAAATAGGCACCTGCTTATTTCCTACCCATCCTTCACAATCCAGCTTAAATATCACCTTTTGTATAAACAAATCCTCCACTTGCCCAGAAAGAGTCAGAAATTGCTCTTCTGGGCTCCTTTTCTACTTTGCATAAGCCCTGCTTACAGCCACTAGAGTATTCAGGCATTTTTGACTCTTTATGTTCTACCATTTAATATCGCAAAGAATAAATGACAAATATAAGTCATGCTAAGTCTGGACGCAGAAGTCTCGCTGTAAATCTAGAAAGTTAGAAATTCAGATCCAGCCCCGGTCTCTAATTTATTTACGCTGTCTTTCTCTGGGGTCACTGGGCCGCGTGATGTCTGAGAACGGCTATGAGGAGAATAGCTTTCATGTTTGTGTAGATATACATATGTGTGTACAGTCGGCAGTACCACTCAGGCAGGACAGCCAGGAACCATCCCCTCAAAAACATTTTTAAAAAATTATAAAAACTCTCCTGGGATCCACTTAGCTGTCCTTATTTGTGATTGGAACAATGGACTCTCTCAAAACAGATTCTGTCAACGGCCATTGTCACAGCAGGTGCGGGGACATGAAGGCATGTCTTAATTATTTGGGGGGGAGGGGCCCAGAATCCTGGCAGAACTGATTAAACCGAGAAATATTCCATTGTGTAGCATCTACAGTAAATCTTACCTCCTTCAGCCCCGGCAAAGCAAGGACTTATCTATCCCCCTCCCTGATAGAGTCTTAGAAAGGCGAAAGGAATTCGGTATTATCAATGTGCTGGTTTATCAGATATGAATTCATTTGTTTTTCTCAAAATGACTTATCAGCCTGAACAGAGCTGGCTGGCCAACGTGTGAATTGTGCTCCAGCCACCCTTTCTGAGTTCCCCGGAGCTCAAGAATGTTTTATCTCTCCGTTTGGTTCCCCTGTTTGTTTGTTTTTTTAACTTCTTACCTATTGAGGTGCATTTCTGGGTCAGGATTCTTGTAAAGACACTAGGAATTAGCGCTGCTGCAGGAAATGCCCGGCTCAGGCTGTCTGGTGGCCAGTGTGTCGGGTAGGATGTCAGCTCTCGTGGGAAAATACTGAACAGTTCAAAGTGAGATGAATTGGCTGGAGATGGCTCCTGGGGCTGAGCCTCGGGGACCCTTCTTCATGCAGCCATTGTTCTTTCTCTCTGGGCACGGTGGAAAATATCCAACATGAAAGGCAGGGGCCCGGGCCAGCAGCCCTGTGTGCTAAACCAACACACCAGGAGAAAGAGAAGGGCTTCCTTCAGCCTAATCCCTTTCCCTGCCTCACCTCACCTCTGAGGGGTCCTGCACGTCCCACAGTGGTTGATACGGGGTAGCCTGACAAGGGCATGTCCTTCCCAGATTCTGTGATGTCTGATGTCAGTTCATCTTGTTCTGTGTTTCCAAGACAATGCTCTTGCCTTGCACCTTTCTGGGCCCCAAGGTCAAGGTATAGAAGGCTTCACTGCTATCTCCTTTACACAGATGTGTGAGGGAGGCTTCGTTCAGAAAAGCCTGACTTGCTTCCAATCCCTTGAACAAAAAGCAAGCCACCACAATTTAAAGAAAGTTCAGAAACCTCTCTAAAGGTGAAATAAATGATAAAGGATGTCAATTTAGATTTCTTACTAGAAATATTTAATGGTTAGAGGAGAAATGGAAGTCCTTCATTTTTGCGGTTCTTGTTTTAGTTTACATCATGGTAATTCTACATTCCTTTTCATATTTCTAAGACTTATATCCAAACAAGCAGGACACATCTCCTGTGAAGGAGACCTGAATTTGAACCTGAGATGAGATTGTCAGAAATTTTTCGTAACCCACAGAAATTCTTCCTTTCTAGCTTGGCCCTCTGTGGTTTGTAGCAACCATGTTGGTAAGGGTCAGAGAATTAGAAGGATGCCTCTGAGGCCAAGGCTAGACTTGTTCTACCTAAGCAAGTTTATTCAGCCTTTCTTATGAAAACTTCCCAAGGAAGTGAATCCACAGGCCTCCGTAATGAGGTCTTGCTGAAGTGTGGTGTCTGAGAATGGCAGTTCAGGAAATCAAAGTCAAGGTCAGGACCAGCAAGTGTGACAACTGGATTGGGAGTGTCCTCTTGGCTTCATGCCCGCACAAGCCAGGTGTCGGAGCTCAGGTGGTGAAGGTAAAAGTCCAGAGGCCAGAGCAGGAAAGAAAGGCAGGGATCCAAGGTGACCAGTCGTAGGTTATTAGGAAGATAGGTATCTGAGGTCCAGGTAGGGGAATGTGGAAATGCTAAGAAGAAAGTCATGGAAGACCATCTGCAAGTATATAATGCTGATGTAACTCTGATTCTTAGACGAGGTCAGTCACAAACGGGGGTTGCTTTTATGGTCGTTGATGTGAGGCTTCAGTTAGGATGGGGAGAGGAGGCGTTTCCCCTGAACCACCTGGTGAGGGCGAGGACCCTATCTTTAGACATCCTTACAAGCACCATACCTCACTGGAAATACGAAAGCTGCCTCACCTCCTTTAGCCTCAGTTTCCATTTCTCTAAGCTACCAAAGTCATTAACACCAGATCCTGTCATGCTTAGGTTTTTTTCTAGGATGGCTGCTATCCAAGTTCACAACACCTTCTTACTCCCCTAAGCTGTGAGACTGAAAAACTCAACAGGGAAAGATATCAAGTTCTCTTAGCCGAAGGCAAGTTCCTCACCCACACATTAAAATTCTGGATAGATTTGTTTTCTTGGAGTTCACTTTTAAAGTAAGTTACATGTCTAGGAAGGGCAAGGTGTCTCCTCTGCAAAACTCCGCCGACTTTAAATAGTCTCTTGTTACTTGGAGGTTGAAAAACCATGGTTATCGACTTAGGAAAAAACATGGGTCTTTATGAACCATATTTTAAAATATGTTTTAACATTGTGATAATTATCTACAGTACCCAAAACTAAACTGGTTACTTATTGGCTGTTACTACTCCCTAAAAGGGGGTAAAAATGATGAAAATATTCTGCATGTGCCCTTCATCTTCATTTCGACAGTCACTAAAATATAAAGAAATCTTAGTTGTTTTCTATAATATGTTTTGATGGAAGGAGAGGTACGTGTTGTGTTAAGGAATTCGATGACTTTTTCCTGTGAGATTTTAAAGACCTTGAGAATAATTTAGAGGTTTTCTACATGACTCATGATAGATTTGGACACCTTGGAAAACATGAATAATTAGCGCTGCCATAGGCTGTCCGCTGCCCAGTGTGTCGGGTAGGATTTCTGGTCTCGTGGGAAAACACTGGACAATTAGAAATGAGATGAATTGCCTGAAGACGGCTCTGGGGGCTGAGTGTCTGTGGCTGTTCCTCCTGCAACCGTTGGTTTTTTCCTCTCTCTGGGCACCAACTTGAAAGGCAGGGCCCGGGCCAGCAGCCTTGCATGCTAAACCAACGTAGATAGAATCAACAGGCATATCCTAATTCCCATGTTCATCAGGGCACCAATCACTCTCGTGTCACTTATTTCTATGTCTGTCCTTAACTTTTGTCTCTAGCATCTCCCCTGGAGTCTAGAAGTATCTGGTGACTGAATGAATTCTATTACTGTAGAGCTCAACATTGTCTAGAAGATAAAGTCTAAACCCTTCCTCTGGCATTCGAGGCCTGCTTCCTCTGCTAACTAATATCATCACTGTGCCCAGAACACACCCAACATACCTCCATCTCTGGGCCTTTACTCCTATCACTATCCCGCTAGGGATACCCTAACGTCTTCTCCAGTTACTGAAATCCCACTCACTTTTCAATATATAACTCAAATCCAACTTCCACCAGAAGGCCTTTCCACTGCTGGAGTTCATGAGAACTTATCATCTGTACCACCTGTTGAGCATTTACCACCCCATGTCAATGTTTCCACTAGATTGTTTATTGTTTCCTCACCTACATCTTAAGGTTCTTAGGGACAGAGACTGTGTCTTTGATACTCATTTTTAATTCAATCTTTCATTTATTAGTTGAGCTATTCATTTGCATAAGAAACTTTTACTGAGCATCTAATATGGGCAAATACAATGTAGTAAGGAAAGAAAGATGAATAAGATACAACCCCGAATTTCAAGGATCTTAAAATGAACAAGAAAGCTCTTTCCATGTAACAGAGTTAAAAACCTAACAATGATTATTGACTGGTTATCATTAAAAGAAGTCCTGTTTCTCTATTAACGAAAAATGCAGAAGTACCTTGCATCAGAATCATAGAGGCAAGATTACATTTTTGAATCTTAATGCATGCATGACATCATAAAAAGTTGAATTTTGGCCAACCCAACAAAGCTATCAAAACAGATTGCATACCCTATGACTAGTGTCTCTACCTAAGAAAAGTCAGAAACAATAACAAGTGAGGCTAGTTATTCAACAGCACATTGATAACTTGACTGACTTGTTCTATAAGAGCTGCTGAAAGATGAGCTGCTGGGCAGGAATCTCTTTAGGGCAGAAGGAAAGCAACTACTTGGTTCATGTTTGCGGTATCTCAGTCGTGTCCTGGAAATGTGTGACTTAGGAATGTCCTGCGAGATGATAATTGGTGCATGACCTCTTCCCTGAAGGCTTTCCTTGCCGATAAAAGAGTGGTAGTAACAGAGCAGAGGAAATAACTTAGAGGCACCATCATCCCCATGAGTTATTTCCGCCATTACCTTTAGGCCAGAATTAGTTTGATTCCTGAGAGAAGGAAATATCTGTGCCATCAATTCCCTTTAAAGTGAGCATTTTCTGTGAAGACTGGTAATAACTCTGATTATATTTCTGCAGAAGTTCTTTTTTTTCTACTGATAAACCCCTGCTCTTCGCTCATTCCCTCAGTTCTCTCCTCTTCTGAAAGACAGATTTTTCCATAAGAAAGAAACTGAAGTTGACGTTACCCTAAAGCTGTATCTCCTCTCCACTGTAATCCCTAACATGTGTTTTTTCCTCAGTGGGTTCACCCAATCATATTGCTTCCTAGATTATCCCATGGTACCGCTGGAATTTAGTTTTTCCAAAAATCTAGTGTCTTGATAATGCCACAAGTTAGTTTCCTTCTAGTTCCTTCTCTACAGCAAGAGAAAATCAATGAAGTCATTTCTTTGAATCTGTATTATTTCCAATTCTGCATCCATGAACTTATCCTCTGTAGGGACTCTGTAAGGACTCTCAGAGAGGGTCTCAGCATTTTTTACATAGAGATCCTAGAAATAAATGTATCAAAAGAGAATTCTTCTAAATGTATTTCTGGGAATTTTAAAGATTCATAGGTCTTCCAAATTAAATATTTTATATGTTGAAAGCCCAAATTATTTCTGGTGAAATCTTTTGTCCTATTCTCAAATATGATGCATCAAAACGACAGTATTGATCACTTCCAAGAAGTCCTAGTCCTTGAGTGAATCAAGCCTCCCTTTCCATACATTATAAAACTATTAGAGTTAAATTGTACTATAGTTAAATGACAGTTGTCATTGAACTAACTTTAAGGACAACATACAATACATGTATGTATTTATTCAATAAATATTTATTAAGACTCAGTTATATGCCAGACAGTGTCTAGGCATTAGAGATAAATAAAGAAAATGTTCTGCCCTCATGGAGCTTACATTGTACTAGAGGACGATAGACATAAAACAGATAAATAAAATAGATAGTATAGGGGCTTCCCTGGTGGTGCAGTGGTTAAGAATCTGCCTGCCAATGCATGGGACACCAGTTTGAGTCCTGGTCTGGGAAGATCCCACATGCCTCTGAGCAACAAAGCCCGTGAGCCACAACTACTGAACCCGAGTGCCACAACTACTGAAGCCCATGCACCTAGAACCCCTGCTCCGCAACAAGAGAAGCCACCGCAATGTGAAGCCCGCGCACAGCCACGAAGAGTAGCCCCCTCTCTCCACAACTAGAGAAAGCCTGCACACAGCAACAAAGACCCAACGCAGACAAAAATAAATAAATAAATAGATTTGTTTTTAAAAAATAGTATATTGGATGGTGGTAAGTGTCTAGGACAGAAGTAAAGCAAGAGAAAAGGATAGGAGCAACATTGGTTGACCAATGAAGGCCTCACTAAGAAGGCAATAATTGAGGAAAGACTAAAGTAGGTAAGGGCATCAATGATGTGAAAATCTGGAAGCAACGAAAGCCTGAGGGAGGATTCTCCTGACAGGTGTGAAGAGCAAGGGTGCCAGTCAGAGCGTAGCAGTGTCCGTGAAGGTGGGGAGAGTTGTAGTTGATGAGGTAAGGAGGGAGACGTGGGAAGAGATCCTGCAGGGCTTTGATGGCCACTGGGGGGTGTCAAGATGGGAAGGCAGCGGAAGGTGTGGAATAAAGATATAATGTGCTTGGCCTTAGTTTCACAGTATTACAGTGTTAAGGTGAAGTTGGCCTAGCTGGCATTTCCATTTTAAAGAGGAAAAACAGAATGGAGATGCCATTGAAATTAGAAGAAATTTTAAAGAGAAAATCATGGGAGAGAAGACAAAGAAAATTAATTCCTTTTTACTTGTTGTACAATGATATTGAAATGTTTCTAATATAAATTTGCATAAGAGCGTCCTGCTCTTTCTTCTTCATCTCAAAGACCCCATTTCTAACATCTTTTTTGGCCATTTATTCCTATCAATACAAAAGTACTAAACAAATGCATCTATATATGCACAGTTCATTATTTTAAAATTATGTTTATATCTACATCATATATGACTATAAAGCATACATTTTAAAGGAATAAGATTAAAATCAAATATGTCCTTGAAGTAACTTTTATTTCTTATTGGTACTGTTTTGTTAATGGTTTGTTCTCTATTTATTAATGGCACCAAATAGTTTTTTTTTTTTTTTTTTTGGCACCAAATAGTTTTTAGCTCCCACTTAAAATATTATTAATAATGTTTGAATTCTTTTAAAATCTTTCTAATTGCAGTGTTTGATATCTCAAACCACAGATATATATATCCTTAAATGAGATTCATTCTTAACCATAAGGACTTTGAATCCATGTATCAAATAGTCCTCTTGATAATTTTGGATTCTTTTTTGAATTCTTGATTATTTTAATTCCTGTTTGACACCAGCTTAAATATTCATTATTTTTACCTCTGAATTTGGCTGATGAGAGCTTATATGAGGAGCACGAGAGTAAGCTCCTTTTTTCTCCTTTTGCCAGAATTATTAGTATTAACTTAATCCATGATTTCTTTGCAGCCATTCTTGTATGCCACTTAACCATGTTGTGAGATTTAATTTAGTAAAGCCAAATAATGGCATCTGTCATCTACTCAACCAGGGAGATACAAATGACAATATATGCCGCTATGCTACCAGACGGTGACCAAGTGACCGTCGAGCCTCCAGGACCACTTTGCTTCAGGGCCTCTCATGGACCATGTGTGATATGGCACCTTTCGTCACTCGCACCAAGGGCAACAAGAGTCAAGTCAAAGAGTAGAGACTATAACGTTTACTGTTTACTTTTCTTCAGATCAAACATAAAAGAAAACACCAGTTCAATATTTTCTTCCTCCTTGCTCACTGACAAAGGAAAAAATATCCCAAGTCAGAGCCCTCTGGTTAGGAGCAAAGGGCTCCAGGAGCGGCAGCCTGGTGCACCTCCCGTATGGGGATGTATTGTTGACCTCATTCAACCTAATGATAGGGAATTGTGTCCTAGGAAAGGATGATAGTATAGAAACGCTATCATAAAAGACAGAAGAATGGGGATACCGTATTGGTTGGGAGTTGGATGGGTAAACGCGGGGGCTTTCAAAGTGTTAAGACTGGGGTGTCAGAGAGTTAAGAAGATCTGACAGATGATCGTTGAAATGAGAACACAGGAGAAAAGGCATGAAAAAGAGGAGGCAGAGGTCCCAGAGCAAGGGCCTAAATCATGGGAACAGCAAGAATTCAGGCATGCCTGGGCCTGTCTGGAGGGCCAAGTGGCCTCAGGAAAGATACAGTGACTAGACAAGCCAAGGTTGAGGGCTGAAGTCCAGAAACAGAGCTTTCCTGGAATCGAGGCCAGTCCTTAACATCCAGTGGGCCGAGAGAGGCATGGTGACTTGAGCTTGGCGTGAGGCTCCAAGTGCAGTGTGGGACACAGCACTCCGATTGCCTTCCAGACCGCTCTGTGGGAGAATGAACTCGACTAGAGAACTAAGGAACCACAAAGAAAAATGAGAAACTAAGAATTCGAAACAGCTTGGTGTCCCAGGAACAAAATATGAGGGTGTTATCCATCCCGTTCAGTGAGCTGAACAGAAAAACAGGAAGGGTCACGGCAACATGGCTAATATGGAGAGTGAGAGAGAATGCCAGTGGGTGGGGGGGGGGCGCTGGGGGAAGCGGAAGACCAGAGACCAACCTGAAGGGACAGGAGAAGAAGGCCATCTTGAAAGGTAGGCGGACATGGAAACCTCTCCAAGGAAAGCTCTCTAAGGAGCCTAGGCTTCTAGTGACCTACTGTGGGCACTAAACCATAGATATCTGTTTTATGACTGCTATTTATCATAATCCTATAGAATCTCGGGCTGTTATGACTCAGGAAACTTCTCAAATAGGGGTCTTCTGTAAGAGAAGTTACTCTGGTAACTTCTGAAAAGTTAGACTACGTTTCTGAAAAACAGACTAGTAGAGAAACAATGAATATGAAAGCTTCTCTCTCATCCCTTCTTAATTCATATGTAGGATGGGGACAGATAGCACCTTTAGGCCAGCCTAGATGTCAGAACTCTGGAGACAGTCTAGCATAGGAGTTAGAAGCAGGTATGTATCTTGAGTCCCACAGACCCAAGTACAAACTATTCACCAGTCCTGAGACTGAGGCCAGGGTAACCTCTCTAATCTCCAGTTTTCTCAACAGTAGAATGGAAATTGTAACGGTACATAACTCTTGAGGAATTGGGAACTATGAATGATAATATATCCTCAGTAAATCTAGTATCTTAACCCTGTGGAGCATACAGAACACCAGAAATTAAAAGAGGGCAGCCCAGATACGGAGTAAATTTCCAAATATTGCAAAACAGATTCTATTCAGTGCTAAGTAAGGACAGTCCCAGAAGGTTCACAAAGCAGATAAATGAGCTAGGAACCTGGGAAATCTGCTGCTGCCTGTTTGCTATACACAACAAAAGATCGACTGTATCCGTTAAGCTGTTCGTCTTAACCATCTTCAGGGCAGATTCCTAAAACATCCTTCCTCTTCTCAACCCTTCAACGAAAGCACTCACAAGTAGCTTCCGATATAAGGACCATGCATAGAGCACAAGGTCTATTTTGGGAAGAACTGAATTATCCTACTGCCAGCCCCTGAAATCGTGCATGCTGTGTGCACACGTGTGCCTGTGCATACATGTGCGCTTGAGTACATATCCTTCTGTATGTGTTGGTGGGAGGTAAGCGTATTTCAGAGAGCATCTTTAATAGCCTTGTTTTATAACCTGGAGGAATCCAGCTAATCTTAATCCCTGATGAAGGTAAAACAGGAGAGAACAGGATTTTATGATCTCCACGGGACAATCGTAGATTCCCCCCGATAGGTCAAAAATTAATAACTAGGATAGTGCATAAGAACAATAGCTGTGAACTTTCAAGGAACGGATGAAATACCAGCAAGTAGATAAATTCCCTATAATGTAGGAATTCAAGACAGAAATCTGAGATATTTCCCATCAGAGTTCAGTTTTCCACAGTTCTTAGTTTACACTTTGAGGAAGTTACAATGTTGTTTTCACATTGTTTCATGTCACTGTTATTATGATTAATTTACATTTGTGTTTTGTTCCGAGTACATTTATTTATTTTCATAGTGCTTACTGTGTGAAAATGGCGATAATATCCTCCCAGAGACGTGTCCTCTCATGGAGTGGCCTGTGAGAAAGAAAGAAGAGGTGTAGGCCATTTTACAAGACTCCAGCCTAACTCAGCACACATGAGTTAGAATGAACATACAAATTTGTATGCACTTTGTTAAAATAAATTTGAAAGGGACCAATGGAAAAACATTCCGAGTCTCATCAGATTCTTAAAAATATGTATTAGTTCCTATTGTATGGGGAGCCTATGCTTCTCGGTATCTCCTTTTCTTGTGAATTCTCAAACCTGATAAAAATCAGAAGCTGTGATTCTCAAATGTCCCCCAGGACAAAGGTACAGGTCCTGAAAAAAACCAGGAGAGGGCTTTTATAAAAGTCAGAGTAAATTAAAAATAATTAAAAATTATTGGAGAAAAAGACATGTAGAGAATTATTATTTTGAGAAAGAGCCCAAGACAGGACTTAAACATCTCATTAGTGCTTCATCCACTACTACAGATCATAAACATCTGCTCTTTGTAGAAAATATGAGATGAATTCCTCACATGTTCCTACAATTTACAATAGCTCCCTCCCTATCATTTCTAAAAAAGGATTATGTTGGCCAAAGCTCCACAAAAGTTAAAGAGAGGATTAAGATAACTTGAGGGCTTCCCTGGTGGCGCAGTGGTTGAGAGTCCGCCTGCCGATGCAGGGGACGTGGGTTCGTGCCCCGGTCTGAGAAGATCCCACATGCCGCGGAGCGGCTGGGCCCGTGAGCCATGGCCGATGAGCCTGTGCGTCCGGAGCCTGTGCTCCGCAACGGGAGAGGCCACAGCAGTGAGAGGCCCGCGTACCGCAAAAAAAAAAAAAAAAAGATAACTTGAAATTCATATAGATGTGTAGAATTTTTATATTCTATAAAAATTTAAATAAAAATAAGACTCACCACACTTGGCTCTCCATGAAATACTGATGCCAAGAATTAATACAAGAGTAGAGTTGTATTGATTTAGATTCTAGCATCTAAACACCTATAACATTATTATCTCTACTTATAATGGACACCACTAAAATTCTGACCTCAACATCCAAGCATCCAGGAGAAGGCATGGTTGAGTGAAGGATTTTTGTGAAAATGCAGCGATTTCCTAATTATACTCGTTATTTTATCTCAACAACTGGGAAACTACCCCGATCTGAGAAAATTGGTAAAAGGAGCCAGCAAGGCAACTGTGGGACAGGAGGTTGACACTGATGACCCACCGGGAAGATGGCAGAATTCACACTTGCAATTTGGCTGCCAAACTTGGACACACCCACAAGCAAACTGGGGAGGGGAAGGGAGATGGAGGCTGGGTGGATGTGCGACTACAACTGGAGATCTGACTTCCAGAATGATCCAGGTGTCACGTCCGCAGTCCAGACCAGCGAGGTGAGCAGCGTGAATAGAAGGATGCCTCGATTGTGGACAAGTGTCCATCAGCTGGATGGCCTGAAGCCATGGACGCTGCTGCAGCCAGCTCAGTGCTTCTCCGGGAACAGTTCTGCGACTCGCAGTGTTGCTGAGAGCTGGCAAAGCCAGGGTACATTGGTCCTCCTCCAGCGGTTTTGTTCAAACAGATTGTGGAAGCTTTCCAGATGTGTGGAAGGCTGGTTATGCTTTACACAGAGAATTCTTTATGTCTTCCTCACTGGAGGGAGTAACACATTCATGAAGACCCCCGCAGAGAGAGGGAGGAAGGCCTGGATGCTTTAACATTTGATACCCATGTCCTATATGGACACTATGTTGTCTGCATCTTGTAAGCAATCCCAACGGCTTCCTTTGATGTCTGTCTGGAACTACAGCAAATTTAAGAGAGAGAGAAAACACTCTGAATGTTGGGTCTGAAAGGACAAGTGTCCAAGAGAAGAACAGAGGCCATGGGGCCAACCCCACCTCTTTCACGGGGTCATTTCCTAAATGCACAGGGGAAATATGGATGGACAAAATTCCAAGGAGCTTTTGGTGGAGGGGGGAAGATCCCCGAAAGAGAAAGAAACTTGCTGGTGTGAAAAGAAGAAAACAATGACATCAGCTTTGTATTTTGAAACTTGTCCCTCGGCAAGCAGAAGTGTGTGCGTCCTTTTCCAGGATTTGCCTGAAAAACGGCAATGGAAGATGTGAAGACAGAAATCACCAATCACAGCTCTACGAGGCTATCTCCATTTGGCTGGGGTTTGCACCAGGGTGCCCATCCGGCTAATGCTGAAGGCTTACAACCTGCTTTGCAAATCAGTGACTTTCCCAGCATTTTATCAGCAAAGTGGAGTCCTACGTTCTCTTTTCTAGGTAACGATTTATCTCCAAATTTTTGCTGGCCTTAAGGAGCTTTCAGTTTACTTGAGTATAAATATGCAAACAAACCTAATAGACTATCACCAGCGTTATTACAGAGAACCGTAGCTCTTTAACCCAGATCCTAACGTGAACTCCAGACTTCGATATTCAACCTTCTACTTGAAATCTCCACTGAGACACTGAGTACGCAGCTCAAATCTAATACTCCCAGAACTGAGCGCCTCCTTCCCTCCCAGAGCTGCTCCTCTGGCTGGTTTCCACGTGGCAGGAAATAGTAACCCCAACCTCCCAGTTGCTCAACCTAAAACCTTGAAGTCGTTCTTAATTTTCTCTCTCTCTCTCCCTCTCCACCTCCCTCACAGCTAATCCTTCAATAGATCTGTTGGGTCTACTTTCAGAATACATCTTAAATTTCAGCACTTCTCATCACCTCCCCCGCTGGAACACTAATAGATATCACCATCATCTTTTTCTCGTTACTACAACACCCTGTATCTGGCTTCTTTGTTTCTACTGTAGCTGAGTTATAGACCACTCTCAGCAGAGAGCCACGGTGATCCTTCTAAAACATGTCAGATCACGTTAGTGTGCCACTCAAACCCCCCAAGGGCTCTCCATCATTCCTTGAGTTAAATCCAAGTTTCTTCCGAGTTTCCTATATCTCTGATCTCATTTCCTATGCTTCTCTGCAGCAGGTGCGTTTTCCCACCACTCGGCCACCTTGCTGTTCCTGTAAAGTGCCAAGCGCATACTTACCACTGGGCTTTGAAATGGCTGGACCCCTGCCTGGCCTGGTATTCTCTCTGTTACCCACACAGCTTGCCCCTTCACTTCAGATTCAGAGATCTGCTCAAATGTCACCTTATCCATGTGACTTAACCCTGACCAACCTATATAAAGTAGTATCCGCTCCCAGGAATCCCAAGCCTCCTTAACTTGCTTTGTGTTATTCCCTAGCTTTAATCATAAACTTACATATTATATACGTAGCTGTTTTTATTTATTGTCTTTGCCTCTCTACTATATTGCAAACTTCAAGCGAGTAGGGACCATGCCTGTTCCTTTCAGTGCTACATCTTCAATGATAGAATAGTAAGTGTTTATAAATATTTATTGAGAGAATGAATGTAAATAGTGACATAAATTCAGCATGGTTTTCAAGTAAGTCAGGAAGAGGTACATACAGAAGTTGATATTTGACTTGTGGCTTGAAAAATAAGTACATGTTATCAGGTGAACAAGGTGAAGAACGGGGAGAGACGAATCAATTCATATAAAACATAGTTCTACATTTGTAGCTGGTCATAAGACCAAGTTGATAAACATACCTGCCTTCTTTTACTACCCATCCATCCCAGGTTCCCTTACATTCAATGGGGCCTGACAGGGTTCTCTATAAGGATGTAACTAAACCTTCATTTTTATGAGGTCTGAACGCTTAGTCATCCTATTATTGGGTTGCCCCAAGTTTCCTTTTACTAGAACTACTGGCAAGAGAGTGGTTCTCAGAGGTACCCTGGTGAATCCATTAAGTTCCAAGCCTGGCCCTTCATGCCCTCATTTTGTAGTCATGCAGGGTGATGGGAGAAGGAGGCTGGCTGAGATCCACAAGCTGACTTACCTTGACTACCTGATTAGTGAAGTCTCTGAAATGGAGGCTGGACATTTATGTGGGATGCTAATATCTACAGACTCATTCTAAAAGTCCATCCAGCTACTACTTCCCCCAGAACTTCTTGCACAAGGATTTCAATTTTCCAAGTTCCTATCCATCAACTCACCTGCCACCTCTCATGAGCGAATACCAGTCCATTCCTCCTGCCACGTGACCTGGACAACTCCATATAGTGTATGAAGTTAGGCCCCCTGGGAGGCTTCTCTTCACCACTTTCACTGTAATATAGATGCTGTACAGATAACGTCTGTAAGCCAGACTCACATGATTTCCTCCTTTGGCTGCTCAGAAGAAACCTCCGTGTGCCTCTAGGTATGGGTCCAGGCAGAAGTTACAAACCAGTAGGGGCAGGGACCATGGGAGTCCGAGCTGCTGGCTTGTACAGTGTCTTTGTACTTTCTGGACCTATTCAGGTCCAGTTTTATATATACCATCTCCATTGTATGCAGGTGGAATGCTGTGATTCAGTGGATCAGGTAATACCCAGTTCATTAAAAGAGTTGCATAATCATTTCATCTCCCACGATCAGGCTCCGGGGAACCTGGAGCCGCTTTTCAAATGGAGAATTGTTGGCAGAAGAGGACACGGCCTTACTCTAAAACCTACAACTTGTTTTATAAATCTCCTCTTGGGGTTCTCCAGAGACTTCTAGGTACCACAGGTATTTCTGATACTATTGGATCTGGTGGAACATAGGACCCAAGCACCAGGACAGCTTGTAATACAGCGTGAACCTTCTATGGAGCCTTCTCTTCTTCTGGATCCATTCAAACCCAGCATTCTTGTGGAATATCTGATAAATGAATTGGAGCGGCATGCTTAGTGTAATATATGTTGCCTTTAAAATTCAAAGAGAACTATCTATTATGTGCCTTTTTCTTCAGTGAGTGGTTCAAGGTTTGGCAAATTGTCTCACTTTAGAGGGGATATCCCAAATGCCGCAAGGAACTGGACTCCTAGAAACCGCCAACAATATTTCAAGCCCCTGAACTTTTATGGTTATTTTCTCTCACTTTTGGTCACTCTTGTGTTTTTTTGTTTGTTTGTTTTTGCGGTACACGGGCCTCTCACTGTTGTGGCCTCTCCCGTTGCGGAGCACAGGCTCCGGACGCGCAGGCTCAGCGGCCATGGCTCACGGGCCCAGCCGCTCCGCGGCATGTGCGATCCTCCCGGATCGGGACACGAACCCGTGTCCCCTGCATCGGCAGGCGGACTCTCAACCACTGCGCCACCAGGGAAGCCCCGCTCTTGTGCTGAATTGACACTAAGTTATCTAGAGCTCTTGCTGCTCCTGCCAGCCAGATCCAATACGCATAGTGGTACCAAGGCATGTTGTTTTGAGGCATATCAGGTATCAGATTCCTTTAAGCAGAGTTGACAAAGCCCAAGGCGGAGCAGTAAAACAGAAGTATACTACTAATTCTGCCCTGTGAATGCAAATTATTTCACACTATCTTTTCTGATTGAAGCAGGGAGAATGAAAGCAATTTCCAGGTCAAAACCTGTATACCAATCTTCAGGTGTTGGTTTGCTCCAGAAAAAAAAAAGACGTCATTATAATTCAAATCAGTACTTGATTACGTTTGCAATAATTTATAATCATTCTTTAAAACACATCTGGCTTTTGCACTAGCCAGATAGGTGAGTTAAATGGTGATGTAGGAATCACATCTCATGCATCTTTCAGATCATTGATGGTGGCACCAATCTCTGCAATTCCCCTAGGTATGTGATACTGCTCGTTTTTAATTTAATTTTATTTTTTCAACATCTTTATCGGAGTATCTTTGCTTTACAACGGTGTGTTAGTTTCTGCTTTATAACAAAGTGAATCAGTTATACATATACATGTGTTCCCATATCTCTTCCCTCTTTCGTCTCCCTCCTACCCTCCCTATCCCACCCCTCTAGGTGGTCACAAAGCACGGAGCTGATCTCCCTGTGCTATGCGGCTGCTTCCCACTAGCTAGCTATTTTACATTTGCTAGTGTATATATGTCCATGCCACTCTCTTACTTCGTCCCAGCTTACCCTTCCCCCTCCCCGTGTCCTCAATCCATTCTCTATGTCTGCGTCTTTATTACTGTCCTGCCCCTAGGTTCCTCATGACCATTTTTTTTTCTTAGATTCCATATATATGTGTTAGCATATGGTATTGGTTTTTCTCTTTCTGACTTACTTCACTCTGTATGACAGACTCTAGGTCCATCCCCCTCACTACAAATAACTCAATTTTGTTTCTTTTTAGGGCTGAGTAATATTCCATCGTATATATGTGCCACATCTTCTTTATGTGATACTGCTTTTGATTTACCATACTGCCTAATTCGTGGTGGGCCAATTCCAAGGGCCTGCACTTGGCCTTTCCTACCACGGTAAATTTCACTATAAGGGTTGGGAAATCAATATGGGAATGTTGCCAGTTAGTAAGCATGTCTTCTCCCATTAGTATTCTGTGACTGGGGCGATAACTACCTAATAGTTTTTTGATCCTTCTTGACACGTGTAGACAAAACTCTGTCAGCTAATCTCTGTAAGCTCCACTCTGACTGTGGATCATGGTAATATTTTGGATTTCTAAGGATTAGCATCAATTCAGAGCCAGTATTCAATAAGCTCAGATGATCTGGGTATTTCCTCTTTCCTGAGTACACAGTTGTCATGATAAACGGTCATGGAGGAAGATCCACAGTACCTATTAGTAGCCTCGCTGCAGAATCCTTTCTGAAAGGAACTTGGCTCCCCCTTCAATTGACAGGTTCAAAATCTATGCACCAGTTTAGGTTTGAGAACTGAGTAAGAAGTTAGGAACCCCCATGGTGGCAACTAGAGTTACATTTCTGCCCGTAAGACCTAGAATTTTCTTACCAATATTCATCACTTTAGTGTGCTACCCACCAATATCCCTAGGAATCCTGGGATCGATGAGCCATCACCACAGATCCTGTGGCCAAAATACTTTGACTATCGCTCTACCCTTTTGGATTATTGGGTGATTAAACCAACATTATCTCTGAGAGTAGAATACTGTCGTCTCATGTCTACCCCTTAAGAATCTCATTTCCCATTGAGATTAGAGAACTCAGTTCCATTGCAGAATCCCCCACAGTCATCTTCAACCTTCATAAGAAAACCACCACATAGGTTTTCTGAGAATGCTGGTGCATTTCTTAATGGCTTGGTGAAGGAAGTGTCCTCCAGGCCCTCAAGGGATTATGAATAGGAAGTAGCTGCTCAGGTTGCAATAATAGGTTTATGCCAAATTTTCCATCTCCCTGAGCCTTCACACTCCTTCCTGTATAGCAATGATTCTCAGTCAGGGAGAACCTGCCCCTCTCCCCCTAAGGGACATGTGGCAACGTCTGTAGACTTTTTTGTTGTCACAACTGGGTGTAGGGTGCTCCTGGCATTTAATGGGTAGAGGCCAGCATTGCTGCTAAACATCCTACAATACATAAGACAGTCCCCCACAACAAATAATTCTCAAATCCAAAATGCCTGAGGGTGGAATCAGAGGTGCTGGGGTGATACCTGGACCTGGGCTTGAACTCTGTAAGGATGCCGGGCACTTAATTTTACCACATACACAAGACGACAGCCTCAAGTTTAGCCACTGATGCAGATGTGTAATCTGTGGGGCTTAACAACCAGAGAATTGTCAAACGGAAAGAGAAAAATCCACAGAGAAGGTGGTTCTTAAAATTCAGAAAGTACACAAGTACGGTGAGGACCATAAAAGGCAGTCAACTAAACCAACAAATTGAAGAATTTACACCTGAGGGAAAAAAAGAGTCAGTTTTAAAAAGGACTTTAAAGCAAGTATCTTTAAAATACTCCATGAGATAAAAGGGTGTTGACATTTTAAAGCAAAAAAACCCATGAGGTTATAAAATAAAAACCACTTAGTTGTAAATCTAAAAGAATAAATATGTAATATTTGAAATAAAACTCATAATGGATAGGCAAATGGTAGACTTGTCAATGTGACTTAACCCTGACCATCCTATATAAAGTAGCATCCCCTCCCAGGGGATCCTTTTTTAGCAATTAACAAAGCTAAATAAAAGATAATTGATGAATTGGAAGGTAGAAAGGAGGAAATATCACAGAAAAACAAGTCAAGACATGACAAGTAGAATGAGTTTATCCACTGGTAGTGCCAAAACTTAAAAAAGAGAGAGAGAATGGGAGACAATCCAAGAGAAAATGACTTCAGATCTTCCTGAAGTATAGAAAAACGTAAGTCCTCAGTTTGAAAAGGCATCCTAGCATACACTAAGCCAGATGAATAAAAATAAATTCACAATCAGAATAATCACAGTGAAACTTCGGGACAGAAAAGAGACAGTATCTTTGAAAAAGAGGAGAGGCAGAGAGACAGACATTGCCATCTATCCTCTCATTAGCGGAAACATGGCTGAAATCAGTAGAAAATCTCCAATGTACATAAGGAAAAAAAATTCAAAAACGTGACCCTAGAGTTCCAGACTGCATTAAACTATGATTTAAGAGCAAGTGAAAAATGAAGATATATTCTTATGTAAGGAGATACAATGACTAAGGGAGATTTGACCCTTGTTCATCAAAATAACATTAAAATATGCACTTTTGAGGAAAAAAAAAAAAAACTAAAGGAAGTAGTAAGCTCCAAAGGCAACAAAGTGGTAAAAAATCATGGCAAGTATAAGGAAATGTTCAATAGAAACATAAATAATGTTGACAATACTTTTTTCTTTTGTGTTTAAAATGCACTGGACCTAAAACTATACATCACTGTCATGAAAGGAGAAGAGATTGGGAAAAAGTTAGAGCATGCTCAGAACCTTCTCTTCTTTAGAAAGGAGGATAAGGATACTGATTAATGGCTTGTTTTGTCTTGTGTGGGGTTTTTTGCATAAACAACAGCGTTTATTTTATTAATGAAAGTTGCGTGTGTTTAAGTTGCACAACATTGATGATTTTATACGTATGTACATAGTGAAATAATTACCACAGTCAAGGTAATTAACATAGGTACCTTTTTGCGTGTGATGAGAGCATCTGAGATCTACTCTCTCAGGAAATTTCCAGCATTCAATACAATATTATTGACTATAATCACCATGGTGTACATTAGATCTCTAGACTTATTCATCCTACATAACTGCCAGTTTCTAACCTTTGATCAATATCCCTTCATCTCCCCTACCTTCCAGTCTCTGGTAACCACCATCCTACTCTCTGCTTCTGTTTATTGAACTTCTGTAGATTCCAAATACAAATGAGGTAAGGCAGTTTTTTGTCTTTCTGTGTCTGGTTTATTTCATTTAGCCTAATGTCTTCCAGGTTCATCCGTATTGTTGCAAAGAGCTGAATATCCTTTTTGAAGGCTGAATAATGTTGCATTACATACGTGCACCACAATTTCTTTATGCTTTCATCAGTCAAAGGGCACAGACTCTCCCAGTCTTGGCTACTGTGAATAATGCTGCAATGAACATGAGAGCATGAGAGTGCAGGTGTCTCTTTGAGGTACTGATTTCATTTTCTTTGAGTATATATGCAGAATGGGGACTGCTGGACCATATGCTAGTTCTATATTTAGCATTATGAGGAACCTCCGTTGTTTTCCATAATGGCAATACCAATTTTATTTCCCACCAGCAGTGTACAACGGTTCCATTTTCCTTCACGTCCTCACCAACACTTTTTTTTTTTTACTTTATTAGAAAATAAAACTAAGTGTGTAAGTAAGATTTAAGAATGACTACTGAAAGGACCAGATTATCAAAAATTAAAATGCATTTCTCCATTAGGTTGGTGAAGCTATGGAGAGAAAAGCTGCGGGAAGGTAGTTAAAATGGTCCTTGTTGAAACACTTAACTGTAAAAGCATCAATCTAACAAAGGTCAAAAATAAATTTAAAAATTAAAGGGAGAAAACTAAGTAGTAGAGGTAAAAATGTAATGAAAGTTTGTAAATAAGGTACAAACAAAACCAAAAGCTAGTTAAACACATATCAAATAGATAAAATGTCATAAATAAGTAAAAATAGTAATTAAAAGGGATATAGTACAGAGTTAGCTGAAAAACACTAAGTAGAGAGTTGTAAAAATTGTTAAATATCTAATATCTATTGAGTGCTTATCTTGTCTCAAGCACCGTATTACAACTTTACATGTGCTTACAAAAACATTGTTATTTTATTCCTCATCTCAAGGGGAAAGTGTTTAATATTCCAACATTCAGTATAATGTCTGCTGTAGGTTTTTTCTGTAGACATTCTTTATCATTAAGGGGGTTCTTTTTTATTTACCGTTTGCTTAGAGTTTTTGTGAGATGTTTTCCTGGTACCTATCATGATAATCATTGATTATCTCAGTGCTAATATGGTGAAAATCCAACTTGGTATGGTGTATTAGCCTTTACAGTATCACTGGATTTGTTTCGCTAAAATTTTGTAAAGGAACATAGCATATATGTTCATGAGAGAAATTGATCTGTAACATTCCTTTCTTGTAATGTTCTGGTCAGGTTCTGAAACCAATGCTATGCCACCTCATGAAAAGTGTAAGTGTTCCTTCTCTTGCTTTCACATCTTTTTAAAATTGGGATATAATTTCATATAGTAATATGTACAGACATTGAGTATTTGATGTCTTGACAACTGTATATACCCAAAACAAGATATAGAACAATTACCATCACCCTAGTAATTCCTCTTAACTTATTCACCCAGAAGAAGCTACTTTCTGATTTTTAACAGATGCATCAGTTTTGCCTGTTCCCCACCTTTATGTAAATGAAATCATACCATATATATTCTTTTGTGTATGCCTCTTTTGCCTAATATGTTTGTGAAATTCATCCATGTTGTTAGATGTATCAGTAATTCATTTTTATTGCTGAGTACTGGTTTATTACATGAACACATCACAGCTTCTTTATCCATTCTCTTGTTTATAGACCCATAGATCATTTAGAAGTATATGTTTATTTTCCATGCCATTGGACTTTTCTGTTTATCCTTTTGTTACTGATCTCTAGTTTAATTGCATTGTCGTGAAGGACACACTCTCAATAATTTCAATCTTTGAAATTTGTTGATGCTTTCTTTATGGCCTAACACATGGTCAGTTTTAGAAAATATTCTATGTGCCCTTAAAAAAGGTTAATTTTATCACTTTTGGATGCAATATTCTCTATCATCAACTAAATCCATTTAGTTAATGTTGTTATTCACATAATCTATATCTTTACTGATTTTTAAATTTGCTTTTACTATTGGATATTGAGAAAGGGTCTTAGTATCTCCACTATAATTTTGGATTCATCTATTTCACCTTTTAATTTTGTCCATTTTTGCTTTGTGTATTTTGGAGTATGTTTTTCATACGCATGTATACTCAGGGTTGTGATTTCTTCCTGCTAGACTTACCATTCTATTATGGTGAAATGTCCTTATATCTTTAGTAGTGTTTCTCGTCTTAAAATATATTTTGTCTGATACTAGTATAAAATTACCAGGTTTCTTTTGATTGATGTTTGCATAGTCTATCTTTTTCTGTCCTTTTATTTCCAAACTTTATGTTTTTGTAAGCATTGTATATTTTTGTTTTGTTTTGTTTATTGAGTCTAACTGTATTATTCTTTTACTGGGAGTATTTAGTTCATTTATATTTTACTTAATTATGGATAGGTTTGAGTTTATATTGACTGCCTTTTAATTCATTTTCCATTTGGCCTTTTTATGTTTCTCCTTTTTTTCTTCTTTTCTTATGTTCTTTTGAGATAATCAGTTTTTCATTATTCAATTTTTTCTTCTATTAACTTGTTAGTTTTAAATTATTGCTCTTTTAGTGATTATAATAGGCATCCTTGACTTGTTACAGTACTAATATAAATGATTCCTTTTACCACTTTGCTGATATTGCTAGAAACCTTTATATTCCATTTACTCATGGGCACTGTTGCAATACCACTGTCATGCATTTTTAGTTCTGCATATAATTTACACTCCACCAGACATTAAAACTATTTGTTTTGTACAGTCAGCACTTGTTTACATTTCCACATATTTTCTTACTATATTATTTATTCCCTCCAACTTTTCCATGTTTCCATCTGGAATCACGTTTTTTAGGTCTGAAGGATTGGGCTTAGTGTTCTTTAGTTTTTCCTTTGGTGCAGCCTGTTTTTCACTAATTCTGTCTTTGTCTGAAAACATATGTATTTCACCTTCACTTTTGAAGAAGGTTCTTTTCTGGATATAAATTCTATGTTTTTACTGGATATAAATTGGCTATAGTTTTCTTTCAACACTTGAAAAACTATTACTCAATTGCTTTCTGACTTTCATAACTTCTGTTGAGACATAGCTCTCAGTATTACTATTGTTTCTATGAAGGTAATAGGCTTGTTTTTCCTCTGGCTGCTTTTAAGATTTTGATTTTAAGCAATTTGACTATAACTCTCCTAGTCAAGGTTCTCTTTGTGTTTATCCTGTTTAGAATTTGTAGAGTTTTTTGGTTCTAAAATATCCACCTAATCCCGTTTTGTAGATTTGATTTATCTATTAAAATTATCCATACTTTCATTGATGTTGTCCTTCCTGTTCTCTTTTCTTTAGAAAAGTAATCATAGTTTTATTAAAGCCCTTGTCTGATAACTCCAATATATTGACCATCCGTGGGTCTGCATCTATTGTATTATTTTTCTGTTGTTTATCAGTCAATATTATATATTTCTTTGCATGATTGGTAATTTTTTAGTTTTTTTCCAGATACTGTATACAAAATAACTCTAGCCACTCTAGAAGATGCTGTCTTATAACAGAGAGTGTTCCCCCTTTCCTCTGCTGGGCAGAGAAAGTGAGGCTCTGATCAACTCAGTTCAGTCAGAAATTGAGCTGGGTCACTGCTGGGTTACAGTTTGGTGAGAATCATCTCCTCTCTGGTTTACCTGTGCTCCTAGGACATGGACCTCTGACCTTTTGACTAAAAGCCTGAAGAATCTATCTCCTCAGTACTGAAAGATTAAGAGATCCCAATCTGCCTTGCATAGATTCCAGCCTCATACCACATGTGTCTTCAAAATATGGCAGATACCTCAAGGGGCCCAGTGGCTGTGTAGTGAGGTCAATGGCTATTCCAGCAGTTCTTTGCTTTCCGAGCACAAGACTGTGAGAATATTATTCTGCCTTTAAGAGTCTTCCATCTTAGTTCACCAGTCTTCCACACAGAACCCAGGAAATGTCCCATGGGGAGATCCAGTGGTGCATTTATGTCCCTGTGAGTTTCCATCCTTTCACATCAGCTCCTCATGAGTGCTTCAGTTTTGCTGATTTTCTTTCCCCCAATAGTCTCTTTGCCTAGGAAAGTCCAGTTCTTAACTTATGCCCATAATTAACAAATGCCCTTAAGGCTAAAAAAAAAAAAATGTCTAGATATCTTTAGTGTCCATTGGAAACATTTTCCCCTTACTGGAAGTTAGTTCATCTAACCCTCCTAACCTCCACAGTTCCCTTGTATCTTTAAAAATATAATGTTTTTGTAATTTATCCAGATTTTTGTTGCAGTGAAAGCATTAGCCTATATCCAGGCTGAAAGCAGAAATCTTACTCATTTAACTTTATATATATCTTCATGATTTAGTCTGGAATCACTAATGATAAACTTTGTCACTGCTACTATTTCTGATTCATTATTTGTCATCCATTTCAGTAGGAATTAAACCAGAACATCTGAATGCTGCAATCAAAACTCAATGTTATAGTCATTAAATCATTATGGAACTGCTGCGTCAATAGACAAATCAGTAGAACATAATAGAAGTTCTAGAAATAAGCCCAAAGAGATATCTACCTATGTGATAAAATTAGCATTTTAAATTCATGAGAAAAAATACAGATTGTTAAGTAATGATGTTGGAACAACTAGAGATATTTGGGAAAAAAAGTAAAATTTTATACATACCTTTTACCTTATATCAAAATAAGTTCCAGGTTGATCACAGATTTAAACATAAAAATAAAAGAAAAATAAAACCATATAATACTGAAAGAAAACAGGAGATTTAAAATATATAATCCCCAGAGTAAAGAAAGCCTAAGTATACATCAAAATCCATATTAAATTAGAAACTATAAAAGAAAATATTGATAAATTTGAAAATTTTTGCCTGGTAAAATGATGATAAGCTAAGTCTCAAAATGCACTAAATTAAGAAAAAGTATATTTTAACTTATATGAAGCAAAGGGCTGAGTCTCCTGATGTGTGATTAAAAATTCCCATAAATCAATATGACAAAGACCAACAACTAAATGGAAAAATGTACAAAAAAGTTATAATCAGTCACCTCAGATTCTTAAACATATGAAAAGATGCTCATCTTCACTTGCAATAAAAAGAATGCAAACATAAACTTCATTGACATCCATTTTCAACTTTCACATTTACAAGGGTCAACTCGTTTACTTACACACAAGCTGGTGAAGATGTCAAGAAATAAGCACTTATATTGCTTTGGTGAGTGTAAACTGGTACAACTTCTGTGGGAGGAATTATGAAGATCATTTTCTCATTCAACAAATAGTTATTATTAATACCACTATGCTATTGGGACCATGGATGTTCTGAGAGACCTTACAGATTAGCTCAGAAAACACTAATTAAGTGAGTACCTATAATAAAAAGTGATACATTTAATGAAAGGGCCATAGTTGGGTATCAGGAAAAGTATTCCAGAAGAAATGGTATTTAAGTTGAATCCTGAAAAGAGGGAATTAGTTGAATATACAGATTACTTCCCTGTCCTTCTCTGCTTTGCTGTGTGTCAGAGGGATTCATATCTCCCAGGCCTCTTCTCCTGTGGCTTCAATGTAAATTCACCAATGAGAAGCAATGTGGGAGACCAGATGGTGAGGGAAGGAAAAAAGATTGGGATTTGACCCTGCCTCCTTTTTCTCTCAGTATGGTACCAAGCAAGAGCAGCATCTCCTCCATGGCTCCAGGTCTCACAACATATCTCCTCTCTCTCAGCTTCTGCTCACATTTTAGCATCTACCTGGTTTCTGGGATCAAAGAACACCATCTCCTCCTTTGATCCCTCCAGGCATAAAGATGGTAATTATTTATTGTTCTTGGCAATCTCTGAGTTGTGTCACCTCCTCTGCTTGCTTCTTCAGTTCTTCCGTCATCTCTGTGACCAATTCCCTGTATTAAATTTCTTTCTGTCTGAAACTACAGTGGTTTTCATTTTCCTGAGTGGACCTTGACTGGCATACAAGAAAAAGAAGGCTAGTGCTGCAGAGGGAATATACCATGTCCTAAAAGTAAGTCTAGCTAGAGGAATAGAAAAAAGAAATAGGATGGAGACGGGGGAGAGAAAAGGGAAGTGATATGATTCAAAGTCAAGTGCTTTCAGGTGAGAAGATCCATTGATGAGATTGTTTTTCAGGAGGATCACCCTAGGGGGAGACTGGTAGACAGGGTCCAGTCAGCAGACTGCAGTAGTCATTTAGGCAAATGATAATGGTATCTTGAATGGAGATAGTAGCAGAGGATACAGAGAGTGAATGAACTTGAGGGATATTTAGGAATAAGAATGAGTAGAATTTGGTGGTTAATTGGATAGATGGAGAGAGAGAAAGGAATGCAAAACCACTCCCTTTTTCCTCCATCATCCCGTCATTTGTCATTTGATTGCATAGAGAGTGTTACAGAACAAACATTTTTTTCAGTACTCTCATTTGGGGATTTCCCCATTGAGTTACTCAAACCCTGCCCTAATAAAACAGGTGAAACATTAGGGTATTTGCACATGCATTTTCAAGTCTCTGATACCCGGGCTCATGAGAGAGATTACCATACTAATACCTGTTGGACACCTGAAGTAGGTTAATGCTACCATGCCAGATATAAATGAAGTCTCCATTTGGCCCGTCGGTTTACTGAGGTTGGTTATACAAAGGGATACTTGTACAGTCCAGACATATCCATAATAAGGAAAATGCCAAAGTCACCACTACAAAGTTCAGTTTAAAAAAGTTTATTGCTGTGTGTACAAACCAGTTTCTAATCATTTATTGAAATTACTCTGGGAAATTGGAGTAAAACGTAAAAAAAAATTTTTTTAATTTAAAAAATAAACAAAAGTAGATAAGAGTGATTCACAGTCCAGTTACGAAAGGAAGGAAAAGGGTCACTCTAAAGAGAATGGGCTATAAATCTTCATCAAGCTTCTAAAGTTTGAAAGCTGAAAGTCTGTTGTTTACAATTTGTCTCCCTTTCATAATGAACTGTTGGAAAGAAGTCATTCGGAAGGGTGAAGGAAGGACAGGGAGGGGTGGTCAGAAGCCACAGAAACCCTGATTTTCCACTGTAAAGCAGCTAGAATTCTTCACCATCCTGAAGGCCCTTGAATGTCCTGCAGTCCACTTCCTGCAGTGACAATGCAGTGGGGCATTCAAGAACACAACTCTGGAGTCATGCTGCCTGAATTCAAATCCTGACTTCACAGTTTGGTGGTAGCATCAAACTACTACGACTACTACTGCTACTAGTACTACTAATGGGGCAAGTTACTTAGCATCTCTGTGCCTCAGTAACCTCATCTGTAAAATGACATATCAATAGCAAGATTAGAAAACAATTCCATTTCCAATAGCATCAAAAAGAATAAATAGCAGGAATAAATTCAATCAAGGAGGCAAAGACTTGTACACTGAAAACTATGAAACATTGCTGAAAGAAATTAAAGTCAAAAATAAATTAAAGACATCTTGTGGTCATGGCTTGGAAAACAATATCATTACAATATCAACACTACCCAAAGTAACCTACAGACTCAGTGCAATTCCTATCAAACTCCCAGTGACTTTTTATTTTGCAGAAATAGAAAAATGTACCCTAAAATTCATTTAGACTCTCAAAGGACCCCCCAAATAGCCAGAACAATCTTGAAAAAAGTTGGAGATCTCATACTTCCTGATTTCAAAACTTCCTACAGAGCTATAGGAATCAAAACAGTGTGGTAGTGGCATAAAGACAGACATTTAGAGAAATGAAATTGAACAGAAAACCTAGAAATAAACCTTAGAATATAGGGTCAAATGATTTTTGACAAGGGTGCCAAGACTATTCAATGGGGAAAGGATAGTCTCTTCAACAACTGGTGTTGGGAAAACTGGATGTCCGCATGCAAGAGAATGAAGTTGGACCCTTACCTTACATCATATACAAAAATTAACTGAAAATGGATCAAAGACCTAAATGTAAGAGCTAAAACTATTAGAAGAATAGCAAGATTAAATGCACCTGAAGCTCTTAGAGCCAAGCCTAGAACTGAACAAATGGTACAATCGCTGCAAAGATCATGCATGGATGGCTCCATTGGGCAGATTCTTTTCCCATATACGTTATTACAAAATATTGAGTATAGCTCCCTGTGCTATACAGCAGGTCCTTGTTGTTTATCTATATATAGTGGTGTGTATATGTTACTCCCAAATTCTTAATTTATCCCTCCCCGCCCCGACCTTTCCCTCTTGGTAACCGTAAGTTTGTTTTCTATGTCTGTGAGTCTGTTTCTGTTCTGTTCATTTGTATCATTGTATCCTGATCGAACTCCTGTTCTTCAAAGATTATCCTGGAGCCCGCAGTGGAATGAATGCCATTTCCTTCTCCTAGGATTCAGAACCAAATGGCTGAAGGACACATAGAGAAACTTCTCGTGGCACACTTCTACTCTTAACCTATTTATATTTTTGATGTACAGATTTCTAGACACTTTAATCACACAGAATATCTCAGCTCCATGCATTATAGAGACTTCCAGACCTTGGAAATATGAGTGAGAGATGGACAATCTTAGCAAAAGTTTCCTTTTCCACATGTGGACCAGATTAAATAATACCGTGGTACTGATTCAAGCAATGTCACCAAATTCATAGATGGTCTGTGTCCTGTCCCTAAACTACCTCAATGCCTTCTGGCCATCTCCCTGTGTATTGTTCTGAAATGTGGAAAAGGTGGCGTCACTAACTAACACTCCCCAGCAGCACAGCTCGTTGGCATTCTCAGCACTGAGAAGGGCAGTGGTAACTGCTGATTCTTCAAAATGAAACACTAAATAAGCACTTAGGACAAACACAAAAATTCATTACCCTCAGAATATATATGCCTGAAACAGACTGCTGATTCTGTCACATCCCATTTAGAAAAATTAGAGAAAACATAATACATAAATCCCTCGTAGTGAATTTAGGAAGAGGGAAACTATGTCGCTGAGTAGATTGAGGCCTCTGATGGGAACAGAGATGTTCTGGTCCTATTCCTCTAGGCCACCTTCCCAACCCAAGGTTGCTCAGTGACTTTAGGCAACCAATTAGTCCCCTTTTGCCTTAGTTTTCTCAAGAATAACAGAGAGAATGATATCCCTCTCCTCCCATTCTTGGCTTTTGTGAGACTGGATAAATTTTGTATCTCTTCTCTTAATCCCACCAAATCATTTTAGTCGGGCTCTCCAGGGCCCTTTATCTGGTGCACACACAGCCCTGGTATTATCTCTGACCTCTGCACCACCCATAAGAAATCAATATGCCTTTCTGTGTTTCCACGAATTAAACTTAAAGCGAGGACTTCAACAGAATCCTTGGTGTGCTTGCTGTCTAAGTCTCAGATTTGGCAAAAGACAAGATGCTGCTGCCCTTAGCGAGCTAAGGCCTCTGATACGGTATCAGGTTAGTAATGAACTAGCTCCAAGGTCACCTCAATTTCTGAGACATTTATGGCATTTCTCTGTTGATTATTTACCTTGGGTGCTAACTCAGTGAGCTGCAATGACCTGAAAAGATAATACTGGCAAACTGGTGATTCAGACTTTCATAGGAATAAGGTGACTTCCCTAGGCAATGCGGTAGATTTTCCTAGTGTTCTTCCTCAAGCTCTGTTTTTAGGAAGGAGTCTGAATTTCTTGAGTGAGACCCTAGTTCTTCAGTCAAAATACATTTTAGAAAAAGAGCCAGAGAAGACATGCTCAAAGATACACTCTTCTGGGCTTCCCTGGTGGCACAGTGGTTGAGAGTCCGCCTGCCAATGCAGGGGACGTGGGTTCGTGCCCTGGTCTGGGAAGATCCCACATGCCACGGAGCGGCTGGGCCCGTGAGCCATGGCCGCCGAGCCTGTGCGTCCAGAGCCTGTGCTCCGCAACGGGAGAGGCCACAACAGTGAGAGGCCCACGTACCGTGAAAAAAAAAGATACACTCTTCTTGCTCATGGAAAACTCTGGGCAATTCTCACTTCTGCTTCTTGTCTCACCTGAAGCAGAAAAAGTGATCAAACTGTCCGGGCTTTCCTATTGTCCTTCATTCAACAAGTATCTATCAGCTCCCTTCTCTGTGTTAGACACTGTGCTACATGAAGAATATAATTTATATGGAACAAGATAGACATTGTTCCTGGCTTCTTGGCACTTACACCACTGGGAGGGACCATTGTGAAAACAAGGACACAAATAAGTATTAATTGTGATAATTCTAAGAAGTAAACAGACAGAATATAGTGCTAAAGAATTATAGAGAAAGAGGGTAGAGATTACTCTGTATTAGGTGGTCAGGGAAAACTTGAAGGACTAAAGGATGAGAAGCCATCTTTGCTGGGAATTTCCAGGGAGCTGATTCCAAGGAAAAAGAAAGAGTCTGTGCAAAGGCCCAGGGGCAGGAAAGTTTGACACATCAGGGGCTAAAGGAACGTTATTGCTTGCTGCTCCAAGTGTGGTCTGCAGACAAGCAGTGTTGACATTCCCTGGGAACTTTAGGAAAATGTAGAATCCCAGACCCCACCCCAGACTCACTGAATCAAAATCTGCATTTTTAACAATCAGGGGACTCATTTTCTCATTAAAGTTGAAGAACACTGTCAAAAACACTGGTTCCGGGCTTCCCTGGTGGCGCAGTGGTTGAGAGTCCGCCTGCCGATGCAGGGGATGCGGGTTCGTGCCCCGGTCCGGGAGGATCCCACATGCCGCGGAGCGGCTGGGCCTGTGAGCCATGGCCGCTGGGCCTGCGCGTCCGGAGCCTGTGCTCCGCGGCGGGAGAGGCCACAACAGTGAGAGGCCCGCGTACCGCAAAAAAACAAAACAAAACAAAAAAACCACTGGTTCCAACCTTGTCTGTACATTGGAATCTGCTGGGGAATTTTAAAAATGATAATGCCTGGGTCTCTCTTCCCCAGAGATTAATTTGGTATGGGCTGTAACATGGGCCTCAAGATTATTTTTAAGTTCCCCAGGGCATTCTGAAATGCAGGAAAATTTGAGAATCACTTGGCTAAAGTACAGTGCCTGGCACGCTGTAGGCACTAGATAAATATTTGTGAATCAGATACTTGACCCTTTAGTTTTCCCAGAGATTCCCACAAGAGGCTGCAGGTAAGCAGAAATGTTACCTTCCTCTGACTTAGTGCTTTAGAAGAGCCACTCTCCCCGGAAACATGAAGCCAAACCCTAAACCAATTGGAGGAATGAGTTCAAGGAAAACTATCCCAGAGAGCCATCAAACTCTTCCAAATGCCAGATAGCTATTAATTTGGGCGTGTCTGTGAATTCACCAGAGTCATAAGAGATCATCTATCTAGTGGGGTGACACAGGTGAGGAAATGCAATCCTGAGTTGAACTCAGTATAAAGGCAGCCTGATTTTTCAGATTCTCTGCACAGCTCTGGGAGAGCCCACGCCAGAGAAAGCCCTCTTCAGGACAGTATGGTAACATTCTTGACTAATGAGCTCAGAACAGAATGTCCCTACTCCGGCATGATCAGGGAAGACTTGAGGGAGGGACGTGCGAAGAGGGTACAGGATGTGATCAAGCCAAAGATGTGCATGATACAGAGCTGTGGGGAAGCCCCCTGGGTACTCCCTGCACCTGTGGGTGGTAAGAAATACGCAGTCAACCACGTGTACGTTGGTGAACGTGACACAACCCCCGTGTCAAGGACCATTTAGTGACGTTGGAGAGCACAATGCAGCCCCTGTATCAAGGACCATTTAGTGACCAGGGGCACAGTCAGCATCCCATTGCCCAAGAGTGGCCCAGCCACCAGGGAGAATTGAAAATGCACAGGGCAACCCCTGCACTTGCCACAGGAGGTTGCAAAAGATTTTCAAGAGAATAAACTTTATTCATTTCCTCCCCGTTGGGGCCCTAAGCTTTTAAGGTCTCTTTTGAACATTGCTGCTCCAGGTAAAGGACAGGCAGGCAAGTTGGGTAATAATGTAAGTTGACACTGTGGAGGAAGGGAGCAGAAAGGAAATTTGGGTGACACAAATCTGTCTCTAAGGACTTCCTCAATCTTGTGGGAGAAACAAAAGGTTTTGATTCTGAATATAAAATAAGCAATATCCTGACATAGAGGAGATGCCGTAAGCCCCAGAAATAGCTGCTTTAACCCTTTCAGCCTTTTCAACAAACTACTGAGTCAGCAGAATAAAAAGATTTCCAGTTGTGGGAGCCGCCCATTGTAGAGCATAGGCACTAGATAAGGTCCCCATGCTTTAAGGGACAGGAAAATGCTCTAAGCAGGGTCGAAATGGTCTAAGCGGAGTTGGAAATTACATGGGCAAAGGAATATGTGAATATATGTTACTTCCTCAGAGATAAATGTCTTTGAAAATAGAAATGTAATATGAACAGGTAATACCAAGGAAAAGGCATATTCTTTGAGAGCAAATCATTTCCCATAATGTAAATAAATCATATCCAGTGAACTTGTTTTGTGAGTTTCCTAAGCAGCTGGTACATCTAGTCTTTCCAGTAGCTGTGTGCACATGGTACCAAACCACAAGTTCAGCCTCATGAGGTACAACTCCTGGCCTATTCCACACCTGCATCTTCATCTGGGTAGCTAAGAGACCAAAGAAAAAAACCTCTAATATGCTACCTGGTCCCACTTTACCATCATGACCACAAACCCCAGATGGGTCTTACTGCTGCCCGGTAGGCATTCAGACCTCATTTCCTCTCCCCTTCTCCTTGGTGACTGTTTCCCACCTTCTCTCCCCCAAATCTTTCAGCTCTCTCCCTTATTCATCTCCCTAAGCAGATACCTACTTTGCTTCTTATTTCAATTTTTTTTTTTTTTTTGCGGTACGCGGGCCTCTCACTGCTGTGGCCTCTCCCGTTGCGGAGCACAGGCTCCGGACGCGCAGGCTCAGCGGCCATGGCTCACGGGCCCAGCCGCTTCGCGGCATGTGGGATCCTCCTGGACCGGGGCACGAACCCACGTCCCCTGCATCGGCAGGCGGACTCTCAACCACTGCGCCACCAGGGAAACCCCCTTATTTCAATTTTTTAAAAGTAACACTCAGAAGAGAAACTCCCCATTCTCCCACCATCACGTTTACCCAGCTGCTGGCATCTGTGCCCATCCATATATTCTGACATCTCTCCTTTCTCTATGGATAAGCTGCCATTGCTGCCAACCAAGACAAACCACAACACTTCAGCATTAGATCCCATATTTTCTTGTTATCTCAGGGAGTGAGCTCCCCCACCCACCTCTCTTAGCACCTTGTCTGGATGTCCATGAATTTGCAAACATTCTGTAATGTCCTCCAGCTTTTTAACCTTCTCTTGACACCCTACCCCACGATCTCCCTCCATGACCACCTAATTTCTCTGCTTCTCTTTAGAGCAAAACTTCTTAAGGGATTTTCAAAAGATTTGTTTCTGCTGCATCTTTAGCACCTAGGACAGAATCTGGAACGTAGTAGGTGTGCAAAACTTTGCAAATGAGAAAATGAGCGAGTGTATGACTACAGCCAACTTATTCATTGCAGCAGTGGAAGAATATCAAGCAAGTCAAATCAATTTTAACTCTCAGAATGGCTGTGCACATAAACATAGATAATTCCACAATACTGACTAAGAATTCACTGTGTGCTGATCACTGTGTTAGATGATGTTATGGGAAGACAGTAGTTGTTTTTCATTCTTCCTTCAAGAAAACCAAAGATCGGTAGAGAAGGCAGTATGCAAATGCAAACCAGATGATACATTCAAGGAAAATATCATAGCAATTCTCACCCTCACCTGGCAAGAGTTTAATAACATAAGTATTCGTGGAGACCCTGCTGTGTTGTATTTTTACCTAACATTTATTGGGCTCTTGAAATATGCCAGTCACAGTATGACAATATGAGTGTTTCACATTTATTAATTCATTTAAAGCTTACAAGAGTGTTATGAGATAAACACTAATTAAAATCCCATTTTACAGGAGACAAAACTGAGTCACAGAGGGTCAAGAAACTGACTCAATATAGCACAGCATAAAAATAACGTAATTAGCTAAATAATAAAGTAGAAATGCATAGGCTAAAAAGCAGGAAGAAGCTAGACCTATCAGTCATCAAAACACACCTGTTTGTTCATCAAAACACACCTGTTTGTTCATCAACTACTCAACACCAGGTACCACATGAAAACAATCCCTAATACAGTATCATACTTTTGTATGTGGACTCTACCTTCCAGAAGAGTCACTAATGGGATGTCAGGGCCTTAGACCCACTGCTTCTCAAACTTTAACATAAATAGAGATCAACTGGGGATCTGGTTAAAATATAGATTCTAATTTAGCACGTTTGGGTGGGGCCTGAGGTTCTGTATTTCTCACAGACTGAAAGGAGATGTGGAGTCTGATGGTCCACACATCTAAGTGCTTACTACTTAGACTAATTAGTACTTATATACAATCTTTTTTAATTGACCCATCTGTGACTGACAAGTAGGGAAGTCACCTCAAATGAGTAAATATGGGTTATAGTGAAAGATAAGCTCCCTCTGCCCATTATGACTGTATATCAAGGGAAAGGTCAAGATTTCTTGAAAAATCTCTTTTCAGGTGAACAGTTGTTGCCAGTTTTTATGTCATCTATAGTTTCTTAAAAAAAAAATTACTCAGAGATAAAATTGGCTTAATCCCCAGACCTTTAACTTATCTATTGTTCGCACTGGACCCACAGCTAGCTTTTAAAATACCTTCTCAGTTTATCTTTAACCCAGAAGCATGGGTCTTTTCCTGGTCTTTGGCTGGCTCCCTGCTTCCTCAGCCTAAACAGAAGTCTACCCTGCTGTGGTCACTTTTGCTGCTGGCCGCTAAAGGAATTTTAGGGAAACAAAAGCATAGAGCCTCCATCCCCCAACCAGGAGGTCTTTTGGATTTGAGATTCTACTGAGAGGCTCCACGGGTGTAGTTGCCCTGGGAGCAGAGCGCCTCCCTTCCTACTTAAACAGGCATGGCGAGGTTAGAAGTTGAAGGTAGGCTGCCCTTCAAAGCATTTCGCAAAGATTAACTGATCCAGACAACAGAGAGCCGCTGGCAGAGCAGAGGAACATGAGATCTACAGTTTACGGGGAAAGCTGCCCCAAGCAGTAAGGGGGCTGGGGTTTCTACAGAGAGAAGGAAGTTTCAAGCACAAATTGAACAGCGTCTCAGAATCGTGTGTGTGTAGTGCCTGTGTGTATGCATATGTATAAGGATACAAATATAATATATTACATGTAATATGTTACATTTAATATAATTTTTAAAACAATATATTTTATTTGACACATTTTTATATGTAATTTATCATATGTATATGTGTATATATGTATATATACACACAAACATACATACTACTATGGGCTGAATTGTGTCACTCTGATATTCATATATTGAAGCCCTAACCCTAAGTACCTTAGAATATGACTGTATTTGGAGACAGGGTTTTTAAAGAGGTAATTAAATTAAAATGAGGTCATCAGGTTAGGCCCTAATCCAATATGATAGATGTCCTTATAAGAAGAGGAGATTAGGATATAGACACTGCACAGAGGAAAAACCATATGAGGACAAAGGGGGAAGACTGCCATCTACAAGCCAAGGAGAGAGATCTCAGAAGAAGCCAGCCTGGACTTCCAGCCTCCAGAATTGTGAAAAAGTATACTTCTGTTATGTAAGCCTAATCTTAATCTGTGGTATTTTGTTATGGCAGCCCAAGCAAACTATTACACACACACACACACGCACGCACGCACGCACACACACACACACACGGTGACCACAAAGTCTGGAAAAAGAGATTTTTTAAAGATTTATTGCCATAACATTACAGTAAATGATAAAATAATATTACCTAAGAGTCAAGACTTTATGACCACCCTCTATAGGTATAAACACACACAAACATCTCCCCTTGTCCATGCCCTAGGAGAGAGAAAGGAGTGAAAAGTAAACATAAAGCCAACTGATGAGGCTGGGAAAGGACTTAGGAATGCAACCACATAACTTCCTGCCAGATTTGGGAGTGGGAGGGAGTGTTCTTTTTTCTGGAGAACAACTTCTTTGGAACTATTTTTCCTGTTGGCCGTTGGGTTCTCCTTGACTTTATTCCATAAAGTGGCCCAAACACATGCCTCCACTTTAACTAGACATCCTCCTCTCCTTGGACTTCTTTGTACTTTGTGAACGTCCTTCCCAGACACCCTCCAGTGAAGCCTCAGCTTGGGGGAGAGTTATCCCCGTTTGAGGATGGTTGATCTTTTCCAAGAATTTGTAAATACTTTGACCGTCATTACATATAGAAACTGAAATGTCAAAGTGAAAACAAAACCCCAGAAACGAGAAGAAAGATGACTGAAAGGAGAATAACCCAGCTTGACCAGTCTGGCTCTGGAAAATATGTAGCTTTAGAGGGAAAGGAAAAAAATTCTTCTTTTCTGTCACAGTAGTGATTGTAAAAATTGCAGTGTCACTATTTCGTTAAATGAGGAAGTCCAAAAATAAGTATTTTAGACTGAGTTCACAACTTACTATGAGATCTCAGGTCACTGAAGGGGAACGAAAGGGAATTCAGGTATTTAAAGAACATGTTATATAAACCAGGGCTTTCTGTAGCTTGCTTCATGTAATTTTCATCATAATCTCATGGAGTAGGTTTCATTATTCTCAATTTGTTCATGAAGAACCAAGGAGAAATTAAGTATGGACATTGCCAGTCGAATGACTCAACAGACATTAGCCTTTTCTCTCTTGCTGCCCTTCACCATGGAAAACGGAAAAGGTAAACATTTGTTTTCTCTGCCTTATTGCAGCTTAGGGATAGCCTGACTATAAGACAAAGTTCTAGTTAATGATATGTAAGCATATGCAGAAGATTCCCAAATTGAAATCGATAGTCTAGACTTCTAGTCTAAATCCAGACTCATGTATCCAACTACTTGCTCAACATCCTTGTGTAGCTAATCAGAATCTCAGCCTAACGGGTCCAGTCTCTCCTGAGCTGCATGACTGTGTCTGTCCTCTGCCGGCCTTTGCCATCTAAGTAAATGCCAACTCTGTTGTCCCATGTGCACAGGCCTATCAACGTGCTCATCTTCGTCCCCCTTTCTTTCACACTCCACCCATATCCAATCAACCCTGCAGCTCTATTGCTTCTCCTTGCCCCCAGTGCTGCTGTTCTGCTCCCAATCGCCAGCATCTCCTGCTCAGGAGCCTCCTACTGGGTCTATATATTTCCATCCTGCCGCCACCTTAAGTGTGGTCTCTATACAGTACCCAGAATGAGTCTGTTAGAATGTAAATCAGACCACATCCTTCCTCTGCTCACAATGATTCCATGGTTTCTTGTCTCACTCAGAGTAGAAGCCAAAGTCATCTTAGAAGCCCAGAAGGCTCTATGTAACCTGGCTTACCTACTTGATCTCTTGTCTCACCTTCTCCCCTTGGCTCTGATCCAGCCACATTGATCTTGCATCAGAAATTTGCACTTGGTAAATCCCTTCTCTGGAAAAATTTTCCACAATCTAGTTGTATGGCTTACTCTTTTAACACCTTCTTGTCTTTATTAAAATGTCACCTTCTGTGGCACCTTTTCTGAGCCACTCCATTTAAAGTGCAACCTCTCCCCACCACCACCACCTGGAACATTCTACCCTCTTCCTGGCTTTATTTTGTCTATAGCACTTATCATCAAATACTATATATTTTACTTATTTATCTTGCTTACTGTCTGTCTCTCCCCAGTAAAATGTCAGCTTCATTTAAACAAAGATTCGTTCTGTTTTACTAACTATAGGATCTCCTAGAATAATACCTTACCTGAATAGCTACTCATATATCATAGTTAGATATATGATTGATTATTTAGTTCATTAATCCTAGGGGATTTGGGTAAAATAATTTTCTCCTTTATGTAAAGGATAGGCAACAGGGAAGTCATCGCTGTCTGTTTTTTGTTTGTTTGTTTGTTTGTTTTACGGTACACAGGCCTCTCACTCTTGTGGCCTCTCCCGTTGCGGAGCACAGGCTCTGGACGCGCAGGCTCAGCGGCCATGGCTCAGGGGCCCAGCCGCCGTGGGATCTTCCCGGACCGGGGCACGAACCCGTGTCCCATGCATCAGCAGGCGGACTCTCAACCACTGCGCCACCAGGGAAGCCCATCGCTATCTTTTAAAGTGCTGAGAATAAATGGAAAAGTGTTAGACCATGTTGAGCCACTGAAGCATCTCCTGCAACTCTTAGCTCTAAACATCTCATCATGTGAGGAAAATATCACCTTATTCATGTAAACCGGGTACCAGAAAACTAAGCCCCACAGGCCAACTTTGGTCTCCAGCCTGATTTTGTAAATAAAGTTTTATTGGAATACCATCACACCTATATATTTACATAATGTCTGTGGCAGCTCTCATCCTACAACAGAGTTGTACGGCTCACAAAGCCTAAAAGATTCACTCTCTGCCCCTTTGCAGAAAAAGTTTTTCAACTCTTGATTTAAGCTAGGGTTAGTAGAGTTTTATTTTCAGTCAAAAGTATTGTGGTGGCCTTGGGCTATTCAGATGTCCTGCTATGGGGAACATAATTGAATGACAACCCCAGCTGCTGCCATCTGGATCCATGACCACATTCTTGGCATCCACGCTTCAGGCAAACTGCTTTTACCCAATGACTAAGCACAGATGCCATTTCTGTGAGATTCATGGATCTTCCAACAAGTGACTTTGGCTCAAAGACTCCCATCAGCTTGGCCAAAACTTTCTTGCAACTGTTCAGGAATCAAAGACTCTCCCTAACCAGACCTCCTTCCTTCCCTCCTTCCCAGGGGTCAGACTACATCATGGTCTGAGGGCTTTCCCTACATACTCTTCTCCCTTCTCTTTTATCCTTCATGGGTATTTTCTACAAAAAATCTCTGCCATGTCTAGTCTTGTTTTGCCTTCTGCTTCTCAGAGGACCACAAAGAACATAAGTATCCTTGACCCAATGCTTGTGTTAGTCTGAATCCTTGACTGCAGTCACAGAGCTGGTAAGAAGTGATGTTTAGATTTGAACCAAAGTGGACCTGACTCAAAAACTCATACTTTCTCAGCATTGCCCTAATATCACTATTCCCCTAGAAACTTATTTTGCTTCCCTCCTTACATTCATTCATTCAGTAAGGAATCCGCAGAACCTTTATGGTCATGGACTGTATTTTATTCACCTTTATACTCTAACACCTAGCAGAGCTTATCAAACAGTTGGCAACTTTACAACATTGGTTGAATGAATGAATAAATGGATGAACGTACATTTATTGAATGTGTAAAATGTGTGCCTTTGGTTAAAGGTTTCACTGTGTATACGGTCTAGCTGAAGAAATGTTATACAAATGACAATGTACAAGAACGACTCAATTGTGTTGCCTAAAATGTGCTAATAGATAAGAGCCTGGTGACAATGGGATCAGCAAGGAGATTATCACAATAACACTGACATGATATAATAAGGGGCTGAACTTGGTCACACGATGAGAAAAGAATTAAAAGGAAAATAAGAGCTAGATTTAAAAGAAAAGAATGATCAGCGGGCCATTAATTGGTCACAGAAGTCAAGCAAGATTAAGGAGCAAGATGACTCAAAGGTTTTGAGCCTGGATGACTGGACGAAAACCAGTATCATTTGCCAAAATGAGGATTTTCAAAAAAGGAGCTAGTCTGTTAGGCAAGAGTTTATGAATTCTGTTAGGGAATGGGAAGACCATTTAATAGGAATCGTTTAAAAGATGATTAAAGAAGTGAGATTAACCTCAGGAAGGGCTGTCAGAGCCAGAGACAGTGTTGAAAGGCATTCCACTCAGAGAAGACAGTTGAAATTATAAGAGTAAATGAGTTCTAGGATGGAGAGTATTAAAAAGCAAAATTAAAACCGAGTGTGATGCCTGCATTTTGGAGATGAGAAATGAAAAAAAAAACAAAACAAAACCTAAACTGTAAAAGGAGAAGACATGGAAAGGATGAGAACCAAAATAGTGAGGTGATCCAGAGACCAAGAGAAAAGAGAATTTCACAAAGAGAGTGGTCAATGATGGCAAATAATGCAGAGAACTCAGAGCGTGGACAATACGGTTTAGAGATTTGGGAGCACATGAAAGAGTTTAAATAAATGAGTTTGAAGAGTCCGCATGGTCGAGCATCAGCTTATTGGTTTGGTTTGGTCTCTTTGTGTTTACTTTCTTTTTCTTTTAAGGAAACTAAACTATTCATGTTTTCATGTAAAACCTCTATGGAGGTAAGAAATTGAAGAGAATGAAAAAAGAGATGACTGAGTTAGCAAGTTTCAGGGGAGGAAGGATGGGGCAGAGAATAAAAATGAGGAGTTTAGTTTTGAAATGGAAGATGAAGCAATGCTTCCTCTAAGTTAGAAAGGAAGGATGAGAGCATCCGTCCTTCTCCACGTCAGACCAAAGCTGTATTCAGAGTGTTATTCGGTATCAGAGATCCACTGTAACTGAATTCCCACATTTGCCAACCCTGAAAGAAGGTTAGATCTGATGTAAACCCACTCCTCATTTACATGCACTTATCCAACCATATTGACACAGAGCCTAATGGATATATCTTTCTTTTGTATTTGAATATGCTGTGTACCCTTGTTAAAAATATAAGGATCATCCAGCTAAAACTTTCATGACTACCCAGACGAAAGTGATAAAATAAAGAAAAAAATCAGTCATCGCATATGAATGCTGAAATTGCCCTGATTACATCAAAGGAAAGAAATGGTAAAAAGCAGTAGGAAAATGGACTACCTTTGGTCCACCTGGGTGGTGGATTTCTGAGCAAGTCCTGCACATTTGCTTCTAAATTGTCATCTTACTAATGAATTTCCTGTGGGTTATTAAAAACAGACGTTTTATTCAATGTCTTAAATATCTTCATGTAGATTTCAAGTTACCATTATAGAGTGTCTTGCAGTCATTTTAGTTGGGCAGTTCATATACTGCTGGCAGTCTTAAACTAGCTTGCAAATTTCCATTAATGCCCTTTCTCAAATAGATGTTTCAATATACATCAGTTTCTCAATTAGTATTTTTCTTTTTCCTCACTTTTCTGGTTTCTGTACTATATTTTAATGTGGTAGTGTGCCAGAGTGATACCACAAAGTTTAAGTTAAAAGTATTAACCCAACCGACAGATTTTATCACTGGGAGGGTGGGGACAGGCTGGTGAGGAGGGAAACGGAGAAAAAGACCTGGGAGGGCTTTATTGTTTACTCATATCAAGAAAAATTTGAAAGAGTAAATTCCACCCTCCCAGATTCTTTCTAATGTTTCCAGTCAGTGGGGTTGTTCTAATGAGTTCAAATTTAGATTAAAGCAACTGCTGCAACTTTGATTTCAAAAGCTCTTGCCAGTAATGATGTCTCCATTTGGGGGAGGTGAAGTGGAACAAACTAGAGGTTAGGAATCAAAACACTTGGATTTTATTCCTGGCTCTGACCACGCACTCCTTTGTAACGTTGAGCCACTGGCTCTTCCCAGGCAAGAGTACACACCACAGGCTCCCCCAGTACTTGAGAAGTGCAGCCAGAAGCACTGCCTTAGGCAAATCATTTAAACTTTGTGAAATTCCATTTCATTAACTCTATAAGGAGGGCCTGGGGCTCACTAGGGATTCTGAATTCTTGCTGCACATTATAAAACACCTGGGGCACTTAAAATAAATTACAATACAGGGTCCCATCCCAGACCAACTGTACCAGAATCTCTAAGGGTGCGGTCCGCGCACGGGTGTTTCTTTAAGAATGCCTCAGGCGGTTCTACTGTGCACCCAAAGCCCAGAACCACTGCCCTGATCTTTAGACATTTAACCAATACTTCAGCATTCTAAGAATCACTTACTCCAAGGCTCCCATGCCCAAGAGAAGACAAGAATCCATTCAGATGGCTTTATGCTCACTTTACGCCCATAATAAAGGTATCCAGCCTGGGTTCTAGCGACCTGTGCATGGCAGATTCCTGGGGATTTCTATGGGAATAAGAGGACATGCCCAGAGCCAAGGTTTTACTTTGCTTACCATTTTTGTTTTCCAATTAAAAAAACCCACATTTAAAAAAAATTGAGGTATAACACGTGTACAACTTGATACATTTTTATGTATGTATACACCTGTGTAGCCATTACCCAGATCAAGCTGTAGAATATTTCCAGCCCCCCCAGAATACTGGTCCTACTGTTTTGAGAGGACATAGTAGGTCTACAGAATTTGGCAGATGATCTGTCTCCATGGCACCCGTGTTGTTTTCTAATTGTATTGTTGCATCATGAAATAAATAATTGGATGTAATTCTACCAATTCTTTTGCCACTATATGTGAAGCTATCTCACATGCTTTCTTTCTTCTTTTAGCATCTTAATTGGAGTATAATCGCTTTACAATGTTGTGTTAGTTTCTGCTGTATAACAAAGTGAATCAGCTATACATATACATATATTCCCATGTCCCCGCCCTCTTGCGTCTGGCTCCCACCCTCCCTATCCTACCCCTCTAGGTGGTCACAAAACACCAAGCTGATCTCCCTGTGCTATGCAGCTGATTCCCACTAGCTATGTTTTACATTTGGTAGTGTATATATGTCCATGCCACTCTCTCACTTCATGCCAGCTTACCCTTCCCACTCCCGGTGTCCTCAAGTCCATTCTCTACATCTGTGTCTTTATTCCTGTCCTGCCCCTAGGTTCATCAGGGCCACTTTTTTTTTTTTTTAGATTCCATATATATGTGTCAGCATACGGTATTTTTTTTCTCTTTCTGACTTACTTCACTCTGTATGACAGACTCTAGGTCCATCCACCTCACTACAAATAACTCAATTTCGTTTCTTTTTATGGTTGAGCATTCCATTGTACATATGTACCACATCTTCTTTATCTGTTCATCTGTCGATGGACACTTAGGTTGCTTCCACGTCCAGGCTATTGTAAGTAGTGCTGCAATTAATATTTTGGTACATGCTTCTTTTTGAATTATGGTTTTCTCAGGGTATATGCCCAGTAGTGGGATTGCTGGGTCATATGGTAGTTCTATTTTTAGTTTTTTAAGGAACCTCCATACTATTCTCCATAGTGGCTGTATCAATGTACGTTCCCACCAACAGTGCAAGTGGGTTTCCCTTTTCTCCACACCCTCTCTAGCATTTATTGTTTGTAGACTTGTTTGATGATGGACATTCTGACCGGTGTGAGGTGATACCTCATTGTACTTTTGATTTGCATATCTCTAATGATTAGTGATGTTGAGCATCTTTCCATGCATTTGTTGGCCATCTGTATGTCTTCCTTGGAGAAATGTCTATTTAGGTCTTCTGCCCATTTTTGGATTCGGCTTTTGTTTTTGTGATATTGAGCTGCATGAGCTGCATGTATATTTTTGGAGATTAATCCTTTGTCAGCTGCTTCGTTTGCAAATATTTTCTCCCATTCTGAGGGCTGTCTTTTCATCTTGTTGATGGTTTCCTTCTGCTGTGCAAAAGCTTTTAAGTTTCATTCGGTCCCATTTGTTTATTTTTGTTTTTATTTCCATTTCTCTAGGAGGTGGGTCAAAAAGGATCTTGCTGTGATTTATGTCATAGAGTGTTCTGTCTATGTTTTCTGCTAAGAGTTTTATAGCATCTGGCCTTACATTTAGGTCTTTAATCCATTTTTTAAATATCTTTATTGGAGTATAATTGCTTTACAATGGTGTGTTAGTTTCTGCTTTATTACAAAGTGAATCAGCTATACCCTATACATATATCCCCAGATCTCCTCCCTCTTGCATCTCCCTCCCACCCTCCCTATCCCACCCCGCTAGGTGGTCACAAAGCACCGAGCTGATCTCCCTGTGCTATGTGGCTGCTTCCCACTAGCTAGCTATTTTACATTTAGTAGTATATATAAGTCCTCGCCACTCTCTCACTTCATCCCAGCTTACCCTGCCCCCTCCCCCGGCCTCAAGTCCATTCTCTACATCTGCATCTTTATTCCTGTCCTGCCCCTAGGTTCTTCATAGCCATTTTTTTTTAAGATTCCCTATATATGTGTTAGCATATGGTATTCGTTTTTCTCTTTCTGACTTACTTCACTCCGTATGACAGACTCTAGGTCCATCCACCTCACTACAAATAACTCAATTTCATTTCTTTTTATGGCTGAGTAATATTCCGTTGTATATATGTGCCACATCTTCTTTATCCATTCATCTGCCAGTGGTCACTTAGGTTGCTTCCATGTCCTGGCTATTGTAAATAGAGCTGCAATGAACATTGTGGTACATGCTTCTTTTTGAATTATGGTTTTCTCAGGGTGTATGCCCAGTAATGAGACTGCTGTGTTGTTTGGTAGTTCTATTTTTAGTTTTTTTAGGGAACCTCAATACTATTCTCCATAGTGGATGTATCAATTTACATTCCCACCAACAGTGGAAGAGGGTTCCCTTTTCTCCACACCCTCTCCAGCATTTATTGTTTGTAGATTTTTTGATGATGGCCATTCTGACCAGTGTGAGGTGATACCTCATTGTAGTTTTGATTTTCATTTCTCTAATGATAAATGATGTTGAGCATCCTTTCATGTGTTTGTTGGTAACCTGTATATCTTCTTTGGAGAAATGTCTATTTAGGTCTTTTGCACATTTTTGGATTGTGTTGCTTGTTTTTTCATATCGAGCTGCATGAGCTGCTTATAAATTTTGGAGATTAATCCTTTGTCAGTTGCTTCATTTGCAAGTATTTTCTCCCACTTTGCACATTCTCTTTTTGTCTTGTTTATGGTTTCCTTTGCTGTGCAAAAGCTTTTAAGTTTTATTAGGTCCATTTGTTTATTTTTGTTTTTATTTCCATTTCTCTAGGAGGTGGGTCAAAAAGGATCTTGTTGTGATTTATGTTATGGAAGTTCTGCCTATGTTTTTCTCTAAGAGTTTTATAGTGTCTGGCCTTACATTTAGGTCTTTAATCCATTTTGAGTTTATTTTTGTGTATAGTGTTAGGTTGTGTTCTAATTTCATTCTTTTACATGTACCTGTCCATTTTTCCCAGCACCACTTATTGAAGAGACTGTCTTTTCTTCATTGTATGTTCTTGCCTCTTTTGTTATAAATTAGGTGCCCATATGTGCATGGGTTTATCTCTGGGCATTCTATCTTGTACCATTGATCTATATTTCTGTTTTTGTGCCAGTACCATACTGTCTTGATTACTGTAGCTTTGTGGTATAGTTTGAAGTTGGGGCGCTTGATTCCTCTAACTCCGTTTTTTCTTTCTCAAGATTGCTTTGGCTATTCAGGGTCTTTTGTGTTTCCATACGAATTGTAAACTTTTTTGTTCTAGTTCTGTGAAAAATGCCACTGATAGTTTGATAGGGATTGCATTGAATCTGTAGATTGCTTTGGGTAGTATAGTCATTTTCACAATGTTGATTCTTCCAATCCAAGAACACGAAATATCTCTCCATCTGTTTGTATCATCTTTAATTTCTTTCATCAGTGTCTTATAGTTTTCTGCATACAGGTCTCTTGTCTCCTTAGGTAGGTTTATTCCTAGGTTTTTATTCTTTTTGTTGCAATGATAAATGGGAGTGTTTCCTTAATTTCTTTTTCAGGTTTTTCATCATTAGTGTATAGGAATGCAAGAGATTTCTGTGCATTAATATTGTATCCTGCTACTGTACCAAATTCATTGATTAGCTCTAGTAGTTTTCTGGTAGTATCTTTAGGATTCTCTATGTATAGTATCATGTCATCTGCAAACAGTGACAGTTTTATTCTTCTTTTCCAATTTGGATTCCTTTTATTTATTTTTCTTCTCTGATTGCTGTGGCCCAAACTTCCAAATCTATGTTGAATAATAGTGATGAGAGTGGGCAACCTTGTCTTCTTCCTGATCTTAGAGAAAATAGTTTCAGTTTTTCACCATTGAGAACAATGTTGGCGTGGGTTTGTCATATATGGCCTTTATTATTTTGAGGTAAGTTCCCTCTATGCCTACTTTCTGGAGAGGTTTTATCATAAATGGGTGTTGAATTTTGTCAAAAGCTTTTTCTGCATCTATTGAGATGATCATATGGTGTTTATCCTTCAATTTGTTAATATGATGTATCACATTGGTTGATTTGAGTATATTGAAGAATCCTTGCATTCCTGGGATAAACCCCACTCGGTCATGGTGTGTGATCCTTTTAATGTGCTGCTGGATTCTGTTTGCTAGTATTTGGTCGAGGATTTTTACATCTATGTTCATCAGTGATATTGGCCTGTAGTTTTCTTTCATTGTGACATCTTTGTCTGATTTTGGTATCAGGGTGATGGTGGTCTCTTAGAATGAATTTGGGAGGGTTCCTCCCTCTGCTGTATTTTGGAAGAGTTTGAGAAGGATAGGTGTTAGCTCTTCTCTAAATGTTTGATAGAATTCGCCTGTGAAGCCTTCTGGTCCTGGGCTTTTTTTTGTTAGAAGATTTTTAATCACAGTTTCAACTTCAGTGCTTGTGATTGGTCTGTTTATATTTTCTATTTCTTCCCGGTTCAGTCTCGGAAAGTTGTGCTTTTCTAAGAATCTGTCCATTTCTTCCAGGTTGTCCATTTTATTGGCATATAGTTGCTTGTAGTAATCTCTCATGATCCTTTGTATTTCTGCAGTGTCAGTTGTTACTTCTCCTTTTTCATTCCTAATTCTGTTGATTAGAATCTTCTCCCTTTTTTTCTTGATGAGTCTGGCTATTGGTTTATCAATTTTGTTTATCTTCTCAAAGAACCAGCTTTTAGTTGTATTGATTTTTGCTGTTGTTTCCTTTATTTCTTTTTCATTTATTTCTGATCTGATCTTTACGATTTCTTTCCTTTTGCTAACTTTGGGGGGGTTTTGTTCTTCTTTCTCTAATTGTTTTAGGTGTAAGGTTAGGTGTGGGGTTTTTTGAGATTTTTCTTGTTTCTTGAGATATAAACTTCCCTGTTAGAACTGCTTTTGCTGCATCCTGTAGGTTTTTGGTCATCGTGTTTTCATTGTTATTTGTTTCTAGGTATTTTTTGATTTCCTCTTTGATTTCTTTAGTGATCCCTTGGTTATTTAGAGAGATCTGCTAATGGGTGGGGTTGTGTTCCTGTCTTGCTAGTTGTTTGGCATGGGCCGCTCAGCACAGGAGTTTGCTGGCCGTTGGGTGGAGCTGGGTCTTAGCATTGAGATGGAGATCTCTGGGAGACCTCTCACCGATTGATATTACGTGGGGCCGGGAGGTCTCTGGTGGTCCAATGTCCTGAACTCAGCCCTCCCACCTCAGAGGTTCAGGCCTGACATCAGGCCGAGCACCAGGACCCTGTCAGCCACACAGCTCCAAACTCTGGAACTCCACACTCCGGAGGCAACCCTTCGGACGTGCCAAAGCCTACCAGTTTTATACGTTGTCCTTTTAATTTTTCCTTGCTAAGAGTCTATATGGGGAAATGGCAGGTGGTAGACTGGGGAGAAATATGAAGGGTTAAGTGTCCTAGTGTGAGCAACTTATATTTCATTTGGTAGGCTGACCTCTTTGCTTATCATCTTTTCCACTGGTGGCTTTCAAACTTTATTCACCCAGACCTGATGAAGCAGGTTCTCTTTGTATTATATGGTGCCAGTTAACATGACAGTTTCTTCCTCTTAGTTCATTAAATTCTGGATTCCCTCTGTAAAACTAGGGCTCAGGTGTTTGGATCTACTGTACTGTCCAGTCCAAAGGAAAAGTTTTTCTACTAGTCTCCAAACCATCGCTAAGGGGGAACAGAAAACTGCCAGAGGTATGTATATTATTCAAGTCATCCCCAAAGAAACTCTCCTCGAGCCAGTGAGCTTCTCAACAGAGAATATCCCTTTGTGGGCTCCTCCTCCAATTCAAGCCTCAAAGAGCACATGCTTCCTTAATTCTTTGGACAATATGTGCCTAATGTTCCCTTTATGTTCCAGGAATATTAGCTCTATAAGCCCAAGCCCACTGGCCCTTGAGGGCAAGGACAGAGTTAGTCTTCCTCACTCATGTATCTGCAGCTCTTTGTGTTTATGGACATTTGTTGAATGAATGCTAAATAGATGCATAACATTTGGAAGGATGCATAAAGAACAATAGGAGACATGCTCCTGCTTTCAAAAAATTTTCTATCATGTTGATGAATTGGGGGAAGTTTGGTTGAGGTACATTCCAAATGCATTAGGAGTACTTTGTGAGCACTTATAAAACAAAATATCATCAGTGCAAATTTTTCTAATATTGACCCAAACTTCAATAGATTAAAAACTTACAGGGGACAGAGGAAGAGGTAATCAAAGTGGGAGCCTAATTAAAGGAAGTAGCTTCCTGCATGAGGAGTTTAGGTCTTGAGAGCTGAAGAGACAGGAGAGAAGAGAGAATTCTAGATCAGTGGAAAGACTTGAACAAGCCTTAAGGGCAAACCTCTAGCCGGTCTTGTGAAGGAGGTACAAGCACATTACCTGAGTTGAAAACAGAAAGACCACATTGAAGAGAAGTAAGAGAAGGAGAGACGTAAAAATAAAGCCAATTGATGGAGGTCTAAAGTGATATGCTGAATTTTTCTTGTGTCATTAGATGCACTGCAAACAGCCTTTGTAGAATCGTGTTTTGGCAATTATGTGGTGAACTGATTAGAAGCTGCTTCCACCATCCAGATGTGAACCTGGTTTGAGGTGGTTAGTAGTAACGATTAGGAGCATGAGATGGTGTACAACTTTAGAAGGTGAAGGGGGTCAGGTGTTCAAAGTCGTACTGAGGATACAGGTGTTAGTCGCACAGATGAGAAATCTGAGACTGGGTGACCACCTGTTGGAGAAACTGATGGTTTTAACTTGTTCCGTTTGACATTCAACAAGTTTTAGGCCTGGTATTTGGGCAACACCAACTCACCTTTGCAACAACTGGACCACAGAGAAGGAAAAAGGAGCATAATCCCACTCCTTTCCTTCCTCTGGGATATTTTGTATCAGTAAGGCTAACGACTGCCTAAAGTTGAGACTATTTCACCCACACTTGCTCTCCTCTAGACACATTTAATGTATACATATGCCCTCCAGGAGAAATATAAGAGAGACAATTAAGACAAACCTGGAGAAACTGATGGGGCCACCACTTTCTGGCCAGGTAAAAGGGGCCTTTGCAGCTTACAGGTCTGACTGAGCCCTTGTCTGCAAACATTTGAACATCCCTGATTTGGAGCCAATAAACGAGAGCCCAAGAACCCCCCACAACTGCACATCAGAACTTAATAGCAGCAAAAGCTAGACAGTGAGATGATCGTATCCCTTTAAAAGGTGCCTTATGATTAATAACTGTGTTTATATCTTACTGTAGATATGCCAGCAAAGATAGACACAGTCAGAACAGATTCTTCAGGGTGAGAACTGATACACCATGGAATCCATAAAATCCTCGCATGCCATGGAGAGCATTTATTTCATAATTGCCCAGGTGCATCACTGCTGGTCTCTTTTCCCTAAATTGTCAAATACTAGAAGCAAACCAGCAGAACTGAAGAGGCAGTAACAAAGTCTGACATGACCATTCTTAGACAGAGAAAGTGGGAGAGTATGTTTTACCTCTCGGGTCCCCAAGCTGCTGACAGTGGATATGAAAATAACAACAGAAATACCCTCCAGGCTCTGGAGGATACACAGTGTCCTTGTGGCAGCAAAGAAGGGAACATAGGGGCTAGGTGACCTTTTTACCAGGAACTCCTCCAGAAAATTGTTCAGGTAATTTATGTCACTGAACTATACAAATTGTCATCTTCCAGACAGCAAAGAAACAAAGCAAAGAATCAAAATAGAGCACAGAATAATATTCTTGGCAATGTAGGATTTTAAATGCGGTTTGCCCCTATGATCTTTTTTTTTTTTTCTTAATGAAATGAAGGGCTCCCAACATACTTGTTCCTGTTCTGGCACAGTGTTAAAAAAATATTTTATTGTCACTAAGATGGGATGAATGCATTTTTAATTTGGGCATAGCATTTCTCTCTCTCTCTTTTTTTTTTTTTTTGCTACTCTATATAAATGGTTCACCGAATTAAGCTAAAATTTGTTGCTTTGCCATGATTACACCATAGCCAGACACCCACTTTTCTGTTGCAAGCTACTTTGATCAACTACAGTGACTAAATGGCAATGGTAGCCCAAGTTCATGATAGGTTATGAACCTAGCATTTTAACTCAAGATATGCACCATAGAAATGTGGAAAATATTCATCATTTCAGGCATACTTTGCCTTGTACAAGTCAATGTCAGATTCCACTTGGTCAAAAATTCTGTTACACAGTATGGACGTTCCTTAAAAAACTAAAAAGAGAACTACCATATGACCCAGAAATCCCACTACTGGGCATATACCCTGAGAAAACCATAATTCAAAAAGAGTCATGTACCACAATGTTCATTGCAGCTCTATTCACAATAGCCAGGACATGGAAGCAACCTAAGTGTCCATCGACAGATGACTGGATAAAGAAGATGTGGTACATATATACAATAGAATATTACTCAGCCATAAAAAGAAACGAAATTGAGTTATTTGTAGTGAGGTGGATGGACCTAGAGTCCGTCATACAGAGTGAAGTAAGTCAGAAAGAGAAAAGCAAATACCATATGCTAACACATATATGTGGAATCTAAGGAAAAAAAAAAAGGTTCTGAAGAACCATGGGTCAGGACAGGAATAAAGATGCAGACGTAGAGAATGGACTTGAGGACATGGGGAGGGAGAAGGGTAAGCTGGGATGAAGTTAGAGAGTGACATGGACATATATACACTACCAAATCTAAAATAGATAGCTAGTGGGAAGCAGCCGCATAGCACAGGGAGATCAGCTCATTGCTTTGTGTCCACTTAGAGGGGTGGGATAGGGAGGGTGGGAGGGAGGGAGACGCAAGAGGAAGGAGAAATGGGGATGTATGTATATGTATAGCTAATTCACTTTGGTATACAGCAGAAACTAACACACCATTGTAAAGCAATTACACTCCAATAAAGGTGTTAAAAAAAAATTCTGTTACAGCTGGAACAATGTTGTTGTGGGAATTGGCAAAACTATAGCAGACACCAGAGGAAATTCTGTGAAGCCTCTTAAGTTATAACTGAAGTTGGGATTGGCTGTAGGTAACATTGTGAAAGAGGCAAAATGGGTCTCTGATGCCTCAGCTTCAGAGGTCTTTTTATGGAGGATGAAGGGCAAGGAAAAGTGACCAGTAGACTATGTTCAGAGGATGGTTGGTGGAGGAGAATTAAAAGATAAATCAAAGGGCTCACTTGCCAATCAGGATAAAGTATAGTCTCTGTTTGCAACAACAGAGGATCGTTGAGAACAAAAACAACAACAAAAGCACGTGTCTGTTCATGTGCACCCAGACTCCATTACCCTTTGTTCCCAGGGATCTGTCTTCATTTCGTCCTTTTGTAATAGAAAGATTATTTAAGTTAAGGTGGGGAGAGATGTGTCCTCCAAGCTGAAGCTACAACAAAAGTATTTTCTCACTTTGGTATTTTTAACATTCCTTGTCTTGTCATGGAATTTGTTTGGTGGGAGCTAAAGTGTGCATCAGTTCTTAAGTCCAGGAATCCCGGTGTAAACAGAGGCGGTAGAATTGGCTTATGCTAAGAACAAGTCTATTGTTCCTTGGGCTCTAAGTGTTCAACAAGTAAAAGCATAGTAAAAATACCTCTGCGACTAAGAATAAAACACCCATAAAAGTGAAAATGAGTGACCAAATCCGGTTTATTCAAGTTTCTTGCAAATAACACTAAGCAGTAAGCTTCGATGCTTGCCCATAAAGTTAAGGTGGGGAGGAATATTCTATCTTACCCTTAGCCAGAACATCCCATTAGGGTATTAAGAGTGATGCAGAGAAACTCAAAACCCATTCAAAACTCATTCAGAATACAGAGTAGCTCCTGGCCTGAGCATAAGTCTAGAAGTTCAGGGGTTCTAATCCCAAATTGCTAAACGCACTACGGTTCGACTCCCAGAAGCCACCCAACACCCAAAACCAGCCATGGTCACACATTCTTTCATTGACTCATTTAACAAATATTTATTGTACCTTTGGTAGGAGCAAGGTACTCTGTTAATGCTTTGAGGGTGAAAAGATGAAAAGACACAGAATCAAGTGTGGGAGGGGTGTGTAAATCAGCAATGAGATTGTACGGTGCTGGCGGGCTGTGACGGAGGTATGGCCCAAGGAGACCACACAGGTGGTGGCACCTAGTTCAGCCCAGGAGGCGGCAGGGAAGCTGGGGGGGATCGCATTCCAGGTGTGAATGAACACAGTCCCTCGAGATCAAGAACTTCAGGAGCACGAGGTGTGTGTAAAAGAGCGACAGGAGATGATGTTGTCTAGTTTAGGGCATGTTAAAGACCTCTGCGCCTCAAAGTGTTTCCTCATTAACTCGATGCTTGAAATGCTCTCGTCTCTGATGACTATAAATGAAGGTTCTGTTCATATGGAAATATTTCCTTGAATGAGTAAAATATCTGAGTATTGTTTGCCACCAGCATTTTAGCTTAAATTAACAAGCCTTGAGAGAATGAAACATTAGATAAGAAAGTGTCATGGGGGAGATAAAAAGAAAGACAGGATTAGTCTAGGCATAAAAGGTTTACAATGGACCAATTCAGTAGGACACCCAAAGTCAGGGAAAGTGGTCCTGGATGCTCGAAGAAACTGTAGCAACAGAGAAAAGGAGAGTGTAAGAAGAAAGCAAATAAGACCTTAGAAACAAGCAATGTCGTTATTGCCAGCTCATTTAGATAGATGTCGTGGCACCAGAAAGCACTGGCCATAGTCACTGAGCTGTTGTAATGCTGAACACGGGGTCAAGGTCTCCTCTCATTTCACCCTGCCAGGCAGGCAGCCTTAAAGCAGTGCTTTCGGAATTTCAAAGGGAGCACGTGGGTCACTTGGGGGTCCTGTCAAAATGCAGAGTCCGATTCAGTAGAACTAGGGTGGGGTCTGAGAATTTACCTTTCTCACAATCTCCCAAGTGATGCTGAGACTGCTGGTCCCAAGACCATGCTTGGAGTCACCAGGGTCTAGCAGGCTGACCTCCCTGGCATCACCCACATCTGTTCTCTTGTAACCGTGCCCTCTGTTACTGCCTTAGTTCAGGCCCTCCCTCTCTGCCTGTCTCCTGGAGAATTATTTCTGGGCCAATTGATGGCCCGCACAGCCCAGAGTGATATATATTTTTTAAAATAATGATGTTATAACTCTGCTTAAATCCCTTCAAATGACCCCCTTTGCCAAAGAAGCTATTTTAGAAGTTTTTCTAGTTGAACTCTTAATACAGAAGCTTTCCTGAAATCTAATATTTAAAATGTATGCAAGTGGCACTGCTCTGGAGAGGAGAAAAGCCTAGATTCTGTATCCTCACTCACCCAGCTTCCTCTGTTTCCTGGTGAAGCCCTGAGAGACCTCCATGTAATCCTGGATTCTGATGAACCAGGGGTCTAACAAGTAAGTCCAGAAGCTATTTCAGGCTGAAATCATTATGTACCTCAAGAGAGGTTACTCTCGTTTTCCTCCTTGGATAAATGAATATAAAACTGCCTCCGCCCAGAATTGTTCTGAAGATCAAATCAGACCATGTGCACAGCATGATACCTAGGACATAGTAAGCACTCAATAATTGCTTGTTCTGCTACCCTTGAAACTTTGCAGTTAGATATGTTTTCCTTTGACTTAAATCTTCTTTCCCTTGATAAAGATAACATGCCAATATTATTGGAAGAGGTAATATATTGAACTTTTTAGTGTGAATGGACTTGGTTTCGGCTCTTTTCCTGTGAACAGGTTTTGACTGGGGGTGGGTGTTGTTCAAAGAGATGAAGAGACCACCTCTGAGCAACTAGAGAGAGGGGATGGAGAGCTGGCCCGGCGGGTAGAGAAATGCACAAGATATGGGGCCTAGGCCATTGGAGGGGGGACCAGTTTCACACTAGTGTTTATCATCAGTCCGATGGCCTTCATATTAATTTGTATACTGAATGCTTAGAAATTTGGAGCAAGTTGAAAGTAACTAGACAAAGCTCTTGCAGTGTATATATACTCAAGGCATCAAGCTTCCTAGAAAAGGGTCTAGTCCTGTTTGCCTCATTCAGGCTGTTTGTGACAGCAAGTTAGGGCTGAAGCAGGTTCCTTAGACCTGTAGCCGTGCTCCATGGACGTGCGCACTGTGGAGTCCTCACGACTCACGGGCAAAAGCGGGGGCAGTGGTCCTTCTGCTTGTCCACGTCTCTCTCCCTTTGACCCCCTAACCCTTCTCCTTGCCTCCCAGAGTCCATGTCGCGTCTGCCCCACAAGAACTCTCAGTGCACAGTCCCAGAGGCCTGACTCGGGATGCATCTCCAGAATCGTCCTTCCCTTACTCTCCGCAAGGAGCAGATCGCACAACACGCGTCAGAGTGTCCTCTGGCAGCCCGGAGAAGTGGGCCACAATCGACGTGAGCGGCCTGCTTATTTTCACCCAATAGGAGAGCTCTACCTGAAACCCGAACCTTGTTGCCGCAAGGCTTTTGGCTGTGCAAGGTTCCTGGTGTCGCAGAAGGGCACTCTCCCTGCCCCCCTCCCCCCACTGCTCCCTGGCAGAGCATCCCCTCTGCAGGAAAATGGGTCAGGCCCCCTGTAGGGCCACGGTTCCATGTCAGGCTCCTGGGAGCCCCCAGGAGCACAGCCTCAGAAGGTCTTATCAAGCCTCGGCATCTCAAAGCCCCCTGCAGCGCTACTAACATACAATGATAACCTGTCCTATTCGGCAAAGTTAATAATTAGTTACAAGCCGTGAAAAGCCAAACACATCCCCGGCTCCAGTCAACAAAAGGGAGGCAGTAGAAATACCAGCCGGCTGGGACCCTGGCAAAGCAGATGAAAGACAGACAGATAAGGGCAAAGGAAAGATGCACCCAAATCCACAGACTCGAGGTTGTGTAGGCCAGGAGGGTGGAACTCATCTCACAGACTCATGCAGTCTCTCTCTCCCATCAGAAATGCGTTAGTAGCTAAAATTTTGCACAGACAAGAACCGTGACCGACCGTATCTTTCCGCACAATGGGACTGATTCCAACAATGCCCGCCGAATCCCCACCAGAAGCAGCTGGCTGTCTCTCAACCCTTTTGCAAATACAACGACATCAGAATATGTGCACCTAGAAAATCTTGCAGGTGTCAAGCAACTGCAGATGGACTTTCCTGACACTCTCCTTACACTTGCTTCTGACAACACCCAGGGGTAAATGTCTAAGGCAATATATCCAAAGACTGTCATGCCGCCCGTTTCTCCAGAGAGCTAATTTTGTAGCAAGTGAGAAGAAGCATGGAACTCAGTATTATGTCCAAAAGATGCACAGAGGACCTCTGCAAGTTTTCTGGGTTGGATGTTAATTGTAGCGAGTCCTCAAGGAGTAGGAAAGGCACATTCTACTCCTGTGAGTTGCAATTCATTACAAGCCCAGATAATAAAACCTTTATTCACGCTTTTAAAAACTGCTTTCCTGTGGTTGGGAGTCCGCCTGCCGATGCAGGGGCCGCGGGTTCGTGCCCCGGTCCGGGAGGATCCCACATGCCGCGGAGCGGCTGGGTCCGTGAGCCATGGCCGCTGAGCCTGCACGTCCGGAGCCTGTGCTCCGCAACGGGAGAGGCCACAGCAGTGAGAGGCCCGCGTATCGCAAAAAAAAAAAAAAAAACAAAAAACTGCTTTCCTGTGTGGTCTCCCAGTGGCCACACACCACCTTGAGAGGGAGTCACGTCGTGGTGAAGGAAGAAAAGATGCTAAGTGGTCTGAGCTTGGCTCTTTTGATCCCTGTCCTGGTGCTTCTCCTCTATGGACTGCTATGACTCAATTCAAAGCCAGGCTGGAAAAACAGGGAGCGTCATTGAACAAAACTAATCCAAAACCCTGACCTGAGCCAGTACGAGAGCTTGGGCCTCAGCAAGTCAATCATTTGTCAGAAACAACACTGAAGGACCTAAAAGACGCTGGTAAACATGGAAAAGAAATAATACTTTCATTTTCCCCTTTTGATTTTCCTAATTTTTTAGCAGAAGGAGACTTCAGAAAAAAGAAACAACACAAATTATGCAACGAAGGGGGTTCCTTTTCATTTCTTCGATTAACAGAAACACAGACTTGCTGTTCCTTGATTGTGTGTTTTTTTTTTAAGTAAGGTTCCAAAGTAAGAAGAAGGTGAAGGTTTTTAGGGAGTGAGGTAGTATATTTGAAAGCATTTTGTATATGACACAAATGAACTTATTTACAAAACAGAAACAGACTCACAAACATAGAAAACAAACTTATGGTTACCGAAGGGGAAAGGTGGGGGAGAGATAAATTAGGAGTTTGGGATTAGCAGATACAAACTACTATAAATAAAATAGATAGGGCTTCCCTGGTGGCGCAGTGGTTGAGAGTCCGCCTGCCGATGCAGGGGACACGGGTTCGTGCCCCGGTCCAGGAAGATCCCACATGCCGTGGAGCGGCTGGGCCCGTGAGCCATGGCCGCTGAGCCTGCGCGTCCGGAGCCTGTGCTCCGCACGGGAGAGGCCACAACAGTGAGAGGCCCACGTACCGCAAAAAAAAAAAAAAAAAAAAAAAAAAGGTGAGGGGAGAAGTGAAATACAAAGCTTGTCACTCCTGTTACTTTAAAAAACAGGACTTGCAGCTTCAGGGTAAGTGCAAATTCCTTAGACAATTCATGGTGCCGCTCATCTCTAAGTCTCCCTTTTCACCACTTGCCCCAACGGAGATGACGCTGTCCCCTCTTCCCAGAACACCCTCCCCTCTGACCTCAGCAGCAGCGCCTTCCTCAGGCTTCAGGTGCCATTTCCCCCACCCCGCAGTGATGTGTCCCTTCTCTAAGGTCACAGGCTCACTGGACCTGTGACCCATGGCTCACATCCTGTCCTAAAATTGCACTTTTACCGGCTGGCCCCCTTGACTGTGAGGCTTTGAGGACGGAAACATCCACTTCAGTAACGGCGGCACCCAGCCCCGGGCCTGCCACACAGGTGCTTTATTAGTGTGGAATGAATGAGTGGATGAATGGACATTTTTATTCCCGAAAGCAGCACAAGGGAAGCGAAATGCATTAAGACGTCCCCTTGGGAGTCTGTTAACTGTTTAGACCCCTGGGCCCACCCCAGTGCCCCTACACCAAAGGGAATCTAGGAACACATATTTTATTTATTTATTTTTATATTTGTGTCTCTATATTTTTTTAAATTTTTATTGGAATATAGTTGATTTACAATGTTGTATTAGTTTCAGGTGTACAGCAAAGTGAATCCGTTATACATATATCCACTCTTTTTTAGATTCTTTTCCCATATAGGCCATTACAGAGTATTGAGTAGAGTTCCCTGTGCTATACAGCAGGCTCTTATGAGTTATCTGTTTTATACATAGTAATGTGTATACGTAATCCCAATCTCCCAGTTTATCCCTCCCAGCCCCTTATCCCCTGGTAACTATAAGTTGGCTTTCTACATATTTTCAATAAGTGTTCCCAGGAATTCTTTTTTTTTTTTTTTTTTCTGTTACGCGGGCCTCTCACTGTTGTGGCCTCTCCCGTTGCGGGGCACAGGCTCCGGACGTGCAGGCTCAGCGGCCGTGGCTCACGGGCCCAGCCGCTCCGCGGCATGTGAGATCTTCCCGGACCGGGGCACTAACCCACGTCCCCTGCATCGGCAGGTGGACTCTCAACCACTGCTCCACCAGGGAAGCCCTCAGGAATTCTGATATGGAGAGGAGCTGAGGGTAGCACAAACCACACTTTGGAAGGCATATGGTCTATTACGGCCAGACGGAGATAATTACTGATGGACAGGGAAACCGAGTGCCAGAGAAGGTTAGTGACTTATTCAAGACCACACGGTAAAGTCATGGCGTGGCCTGCATTTCTGGGAGAGGAGTGGGGAAGGCTGGGGTCACAGTCATTCATGCTGGCCCATGGTGGGGTGTCCCAGGCCCAGGGCCAGCCCCAGGCTGCCGTGCCTCCAGGACAACACCCTGATTAACAGGATGGGGCCCCTGGTGTCCGAGAGAAAGTGAGGGAGGGAAAGCACCTGCTGTCTCTCTGCAGCGGCCAGGCCTCAGCAGACCCACGGCCCTGAGGACTCACTGGTGACCCCAAGTCAGCTCCCACCCTCATTTTTCTCCTGACTGGACAGTTCATTCCAGCCACTGAGCTGCTCCACAGGGGATGTCGAGCTCACTGCTGGGCTGACAGAGAAATGTCACCTGCACATTGTTACCCGGTGGAATGCCTCTTCCCCACGTGTCAAATGAACAAGTGAATCAGCTGACAAATGGCCCAGGTGGGGACACAGCCAGGCGCCCAGCCTCCGGCTCCACTTCCAGGCAGGCGGCATTTTGGTGGCACCTCAAGCAGAACTTTCTTTCTCCACCTCGACAGACCCAAACAGCTGATAAATCACCGGAGCGAGTTGCCGCCGTCCTGATGAACTTTGATCTTCCCAAGAGTCCATTTATCACCGATGAGTGGACCTCCCATGGATGAGGCTGCAGAGAGAGAAGGGATGTCAATTCTCCCCGGAACAGAGCAGAGTCTCTGCAGCCCCCGCCCCTCACCCCTCAACAAAAGGTGACACTGAGTGACCAGAGTCCTCCGGCCTCTGGCCCCAAGACCAGAATCCCAGGGGAGACAGGACTTGAGCCAGCCCTCCAGGGGAGTCTGTGTCCTGCATCACACATCTTTACCATGGCAACACACAAGGGCTCCCACCTCCAATTCCACTCAGTCCCCTTGAAGTCCCTGACAACTCTCGTCTACTCCCAGTATGGATCAGAGAGATGGGGTGTTGGGGATGCAGGGGTCCCCAGCTTCACTCCAAGAGCCTCTCCTAGCCTTAGAGGCTCACTGTGAGAGGAAGCAGATGGTGAGGTATTTCTCATGCCTGTTGGGGTCCTGCTGTACAACGACCCTGGGCAAGCCCTTCATCCTCTGGGCTTCTGTTTCCTTATTTGTAAATCAAAGGGTTTGGGAGCCTTTCAGTTCACTTCCAGCTTTGTAGGTTACAAGTCCGCCCCTCCCATGTCAGAGACCTTGAATTTGTTTTTTTTGTTGTTTCCTACTGGGTGCAGATCCAAGAAGGGCAAAGTTCTAGCAATCATTCCAGGCAGGAGGGTAGAAACCTGTTTATAAGATTCTTAATGGTAAAGCCCTTACCTTGTTTATCTTTGCATCATTGGGACAAAACAGGTGTTCAATAAATGCTTGTGCAACTCATCTGAAAAACATGGCCTATTCCTGACCTGCTAGTCTATTCAAAGGAACCATGTGTAGCCACCAATAAAAATGTAAAAGTAATGACAATCATTAATATGTCCCTTGAGGAAGTTTTAGGGAGGAAGTCTAATTCACAGCCCTCAGAAATCCTTCCTAAAACCGTGCTCCGCAACGGGAGCTGTGCTCCGTCTGGAGCCTGTGCTCCGTAATGGGAGGGGCCGCAGCAGTGAGAGGCCCGTGTACCGCCAAAAAAATAAAAAATAAAAAAATTCCCGTCTGTTTCTCGCCAGCTCCCTTCCACACCTGCTACTCATGAACCTCTTACACTGTAAAAGTCGGATGCAAGCAAAGACCACATTTCCTTTGCCTACTTGGGGGGGTAAGAACCGGGAGAGCAAAGGAAAAATTGTTTCTAGGAGACCAGGGCTGAGGGAAGGGCTGGAGAGAAGTATAAGAGGAAAGATTAGGATGCCCTAGTTATTAACTTTTTTCTCTCTTATTGAGTGAGTGTCAGTGTCAGTGGACAGATACCGGGCTGTCGACATCATCAGTTTTGTAGATCTGTTGCCCACACGTCAACAGTTTTGAAGGAGCTACCTAGGTGCTCTGATGTCCAAAAGAGTCAGAAAGTTTTCCCAGCCTCTGTCAACTGTAAGATCTATTATTCTAAATACACACCTTCATTGCCTTAAGTCTCAGAGGCTTCTGGGCTTCCATCGGTCAAATAACAAAGGAAGCAATGTGACCAGTAACTTTCCGGGGACCCTAGACAGTTACCCAGCGTCTCCAGGGTTCTGTTAAATTGAAAGCACAGGATTGGGTGAGGAAGGATGACGACACACGATTCCACCAGAACGGGCTGCAAGAACGGGCTTGGGAACGTTTTTAACGCTTAGTTTCAGACCGTTCCTGCATTAAGTGGAGACATTTAGAGCTATCGTGAGGTTTCAATCAAATAATAAAATATAAACATTTAGCAAAAGTCTTGGTCCATAGAAAGCTGTTATTATTAATACTATGATTACTGTTAATGTCGTGAGTCTCCAATGTTGCTTTGAGCTTGAATGGCCCATGGATCTCTAGGTGTTGTCTGACTCAAACTAGGAGCTACCTAGGTGAAGATGGTAAGTAAAGTGAGTATGGGTAGCCAGAATTTACGTATGACAGTGTCTGGAATGGAAGAGGTCTCATTAAGCGGGCGCTTGATTAAGTAGTCCATCAATTCTAATTGGAAAGAGAACTACACAGGAGGAAATAAACATTCAACACTAAATTAGTACTGGACGAGTCCCCACTTCACCTGTCAAAAGGTAAATTTTCCCTGTAGGAAAGTGACAAGGAAACTGTGGTATCAGCTGGCAACCGATACCACAACACTGCCTAGGTGAGGGGTGTGGGATGAAGACCCAGAGACAAACCCTTCATTCTTTCCCTGCCGTGCTTAGGGCATCTCTGTGGCCTCGTGCCAAGCAGGTGAAATGTAGTTGCTTGTAAGAGCTTCAAGGACTGTTTCTAGGTTCTTTCAGGTTTAAGGCCAGGGCTGCGTGACTGCGGAAGCAATTTCAAGTGATTTCTTGACTTCCAGCTGTTTCTCTGTTTGCTCTTGTGTTATGGCTACTAGTAAAAACTCCTCCTTTGTTTATTTGTTTGTCAGTAGGTATGTGAGATTAGGTCAGCTCTCAGCCAGGCTCTGCCCTGAAGGACTCGGCTGGGAAAGGGTTCACTTTACCACCAGGGACCCACCGGGAAAGTCTGGATGTGGTCTTTCCTCATTCCAGCCCAAAGAAGCAAAAAGGGAAGAAACATACAAATAAGGGACTTTTGAAAGCAGGGAAGATCGAAAGATTGGCCTGAGAAAATAGGGCAGTTGGAAAACCTGGGCTGTTGAGAAAAGGCAAAATCCCTGAGTTAATCGCAGAAGAGGACAGATCTCCATCCGCTTCTGCGGGGAGGAAACCTAGGGTGGGATTGGCATCGACTCACATTTTCTTCTCTGACCTCTCTCCAGGGCTGAGGGAGCAGCCCTTGAGAGGCTCAGTTAATCAATCCACCTAAGGTAGAGGCCAGGGAGTGAAAACAGTCAACGGTGAGAAGGGAGAAGAACTAGGTGTCTGATTCATAACCACTTCCCTTCGTGTGAAGGTTAGGGTAATGGCCTCTCCCCACTTTAGTGTTCTCAAGCAGACTTTGGATACCTTCTCTCTTCCCAGAGCCCAGATGTCTTACAGGTGAGCTCTGATGTGGAAACAACAGGAGGTGTGGGAAAGGAGTGGGACTGTGTGTGTTTGCATGAGTGCGTTTAGCTTCGGGCCTTGGGAATTGGCAAGATGGGGGGAAGGAAGGAGAGCAAAATCTTTGGAAGGTATTTCTTGTACCTGCAGATTGTGCTCTGAATCTCCTCCACTGTGGATTGGGATGGGGATGAGGGAGCGAGGGGGCGCTGGGGAATAAATCTTGTGTGAGAACAACAACAAAAAATGTCTCCTATGAGATAACAGGTTCTAGTGAACAGAACAAGGGCTTTGGAGTCTTGGCTACAACTCTCTCTGTTTACTAGTTATGTGAGCTATGGCAAATGATTTAACTTCTCTTAGGCTCTCTTTCATTACCTATAAATAATAATAATAATAAATTAAAAGAAGAAGAAGAAGATATGTATTACAGGGCTATTGAACATTAAATCTGAGATAAGAGATGACTTGTACTTGGCACAGTGTCTGGCCTAGGGCAACCCTCAATCAAAGTTATTTATTGAACACCATTTAATAAACTGGCCCTTTTAGACTGGCCCTTCACATTGAATGCTCCTAGGCTTGCAAGAACTTTTTGGTTGGACTTCACATGTGACCTTCCAGAAAGGAAGCAAACCTAGCAGCCTATTAGCGTATAGTGGGCCAATTTCTGTGGTTAAGTAAATAAGTTACTCACTAAAAACATGAAAGCTACTCTGGGAGCATTCTGGTTGTTATTTGGAATTACAGGAGTAATATAATAATTGTCATAAGAATAAACATACTGGGACTTCCCTGGTGGCGCACTGGTTAAGAACCCGCCTGCCAATGCAGGGGACACGGGTTCCAGCCCTGGTCTAGGAAGATCTCACATGCCGCGGAGCAACTAAGCCCGTGCGCCACAAGTACTGAGCCTGCGCTCTAGAGCCTGCGAGCCACAACAACTGAAGCCCGCGCACCTAGAGCCCGTGCTCCGCAACAAGAGAAGCCACCACAATGAGAAGCCCGCGCACCGCAACGAAGAGTAGCCCCTGCTCACCGCAACTAGAGAAAGCCCATGGGCAGCAACGAAGATCCAACACAGCCAAAAATAAATAAATAAAATATAAATAAATTTATTTTTTTAAAGAAAGAATAAACATACTAATCCAGACAAATAAGTGAAACCTCTAGGGTTTTATTATTCAATTCCAAGTAATTAGAAGTGCCTGAATCTTTAAACATAGAGTAACAAGAAGTGGAATCAAAAGGCTGGGATTTTCCCTGAGCTTTTTTAGGGATACTTTAGGGTAAATCCTGTGCTTCAGATTCTAGATGTATCAGATTCCAATACACAAGTTGAAAAATGTGTCTTGAAGTGGGAATTATTTCTCTCAGAGGCCAAATTGCTAAGGAAGCATTTGATACTCTGCCTTAAGGGATTAAAGACTATTTCCTGGAGGAATATAACAACCAGTTTTTAGTTTACCATTCACAATGTCATTCATTCATTCGTTCAAGCATTCCATTCATCATAAAAAGAGCGTTTATCAAATTGAAATGTTACATATATTATTTCCTTATATTAAACATCAGTAGTACGGAAAAAAAAGAGCATTTATCTACTCTATTTCAGGCACCATGCAAGATGTTGGAGATACAAACCTGAACTGGACAGGAACTAGACATGGTTTCTGCCCTCAAGGCGCCTGTGCATGAGTCAGGAGTAGAAGCCCACAGAGTTAAAGGGCTTAATGTGACAAAGCAGGACAATGGGTATGGGGTACGCTGCTGTGGCAGCTGAGGGGAGGTGCCCTCGAATAGAGGCATTAGGAAAGTCTTGAGAATTCATGAAATCGCTTTTGAGTTGGTTCTTAAAGAATAAGTGGGGTTTGTTAGGTAGAAAAGAGGAAACATGGAAATCCAGGCAGACAGAACCGTCCGAAGGTATAAACCACAATAGATGTTCCAGGTACAGCATTATGTGGATTTGTGCCAAGTGGGACATGGGACTGGGAATATGGGTAGCTGGAATTCACTGTGAGAAGTTTAGAATGCCATCCTAAGCGAGAAAGAAGAAGAAACACGTGTAAAATGGAAGAGAGGAGTTAGGTCCAGGGAAAGGAGGACTTTCTCTCAAGACAAAAATACTCAGACATTGGTAGAATTAGGAGAGGGGCATCTCAGACTATGAATCATTCCTTGATGAACCCCAGGACCAGAGATGAATTGTGCTGTGTGATTTCTTAGCCTTCCCTGGTCCTCCATATATGTGTTTATGCAAGTTTTTGAAGGTAGGTTGGAGATTTAATAGCAGGTGCAAAAAAAGTCAACCTAAGGTGGGGAAGGGGATTATATTTTGCCTGGTGTGAGATGTTATGGAACGAGTGCATATTTCATTTGTTTTAATTATTAAACACAAGTTTTTATATTTTCTAATTCAAGAAATTTTATACTTTCAATTTAAGAGTCAAATATGTTAGTGTTTAAAATATGAAAATGAAGGCTTGAAGAAGGAAATAAAGCTTTCTATGTGGATTCTGATATAATACATGTGAGGTGCTCTTTCGTTATCGACTTTCTACTTGGGCTTTTGTGCTTAGAAATGGTTTCCCTTTCAAGAGATCAGATAAAAGTGATCCTCTTCTATTTTCTTACAATTCTTTTATTTTATTTTTTCGGTACGCGGGCCTCTCACTGCTGTGGCCTCTCCCGTTGCGGAGCACAGGCTCCGGACGCGCAGGCTCAGCGGCCATGGCTCACGGGCCCAGCCACTCCGCGGCATGTGGGATCTTCCCGGACCGGGGCACTAACGCGTGTCCCCTGCATCGGCAGGCGGACTCTCAACCGCTGCGCCACCAGGGAAGCCCTCTTTTATGTTTTTCATTTTCATGTTTAACTCTGAAGTCCAGATTGAATTTATTTTTATGAATGATCTTAGGTAAGGTAAAGTCATGGTACATTTATGAGCCTTGGACCTCTTTTTTCCCATTAAACTGTTTGTTTATTTTTTCATCATGTCATTAGTTTTGGCCATTTCCTGTTTTTGTAGTTATCAACAGTAGGACATGCATTTCCTGGGTAGTTTTCTTGCATTCATAATAAAGTACCATTGCTAAAGCCAATCCTTCTGCTCTTGTTATTTCTGTCCCCAAACTTGGCCTTTTGCCCCACTGGCCACCTCCTTGACTCATGGAACCTTTGCTAGCAGCTTAGAAACTGAAAGCAGGGCCTGTCAAAGGGGCCCCCATTTGGGTTCCTTGGGAAGATTTGCAGCAATAGTCAGGTATCTGTGTGACATATTCCTGTGCTTATCTGGGGAACTTCCAAGCTGAGGATGGGGTGAGACTATCCCCAAAGGTTATCTCACATCCACCCCTTGAGCAATACAGACCTCCACTCGTTCCCTAAGCAAACATTGTGCGCCAGATACAGGGATGCATGAGCGGCTGTCCCTGCCCCCAAGGTCCTCACTCGCCTTCTAGAATGTTCCAGAGGAGCTGCCGAGCTGAGCTACCTCATGGGCTGAGATCATGGGAATCTCCCCAATCTCATTCAATTGACTCAACAAATATTTGTTAACCTCCTACTGTTTGCCAAGAACTGTGCTGGGTGCTGGGCTACAAGACCTCAAGGAGCTGACTGCCCAGCGAAAAACAGATAAATAAATAGGTGGTTCCACTACAGTGCGACAGAGCTAAAGTGGGTGAAAGCTCAGGCCTCAGATGTTATGGGTTTCTGGGTTATTCTTTCTCGCCTGCCAAGGACTTATCAGCTATGTTAACCAAAGCATTTCTTTTGTATTCAAAGCAACAGAAACTTCATTGTACTCTAGCTCACTCCCTTCAGACCCAACTGTTAGAGTTACAGAGGAACGCTGCTAAGGTGGGTGAATGGATGGATGAAAAACTGACTCAAAGGATTACGAGAAGTAAGGAATGAGGGAATGATTTAGTCCTCTCAACCAGGAATTTCATTGGCTACTTGGCCTCAGAGCAGTCAACGCCAAGAGCAGCAGCCTGGGAAGAGATAACACAACCCAGGCAGGTTATAAATGTCTTTTCCTTTTATCCCAGTGACCCAAATCCATGGGCCCCACTGATGTTTGTTTTGGGTTCTTTGCTCTGAAGCCTGGGGCAGCTCTTGTGTGGTTGGCTGTTTAGCTGATGAATCTTTTAATGGACGAATTAGCAAACTTCTTATGTGGTCACCTGATATGTCAAACAACTTTCAGCCACACACAAAAATCTGGAGAATCAGCTTTATTTTAAAACCCCCAAACTTTAAGCAACCAAATCTTGATCATTCTATGATAAAATCTTGGAATAATCTGAGCTCCCTTTGTCTGCCCATTTTCCTATTAGGAAAGGAAGAGAAAAGACATAGAAGGAAAGTAAAATGTAAGTTATGAATTTAGCTACTTTTTAGCAGTCTTTCAAGCAGGTTGGTTGAAGGAAATTAAAATGAGGTTTTGATATTGTTTCATTTTGTTTTTTATTTTTATGTCCCTCCCTTCTTCCTGGGACCCTTAATGAGCTTCCTTATCATCCCCTTGAAATATTCTCTTACATCCTCTTTTTTTTTTTTTCCCCAGCAACTACTTCAAATCTTCTTGCAGTCTCCTTTGAAGTTCTAACACTTGAACCTCCTTCCCCAAAGAAATAAGTCTGCTTATGTTTAACATTGATAATTCACGCTTTTAACCACACAGTATTGTCATTCTAACATGGCGGTTGGGGTAAGGTGGGGAGGTATATATGCAAGTGACCCCCTCCTGTTGCTACCCTGTCTGCTCTCATTCCTCTTGGATATTTTTAGTCATTCCCTGAGCTCCAGTCTGCCAGGTGTATATTAAGGTACAGTGTCACACGCTACTACACTGTCAAAGATAATTAGAATCTAGTTTTTGGAGCTTTCTTTTTTTCCTTCAATTCATTACTGCTTAGAGTAACTCTCAGCTCTACTCAAGGCTATACGTGGGCTTCTGTGAGAGAGAAAATCGCAGAGAGAAAGGTTTCCAAGCAACAAAATTTCTAGATTCATTTAGTGTTTCCCAAGCCTCGATTTCTTCACATATAAAATAGAGAGAATCCCCACCTGAGAATGCTATTGTGAGAAGTGGGGAGAACACATGGAAAGGGCCTTCTACTGAGCTTAGTGAGGGGAGGCACTCAACAATCAGTGGACATTACAGCTGACCACTGAACAACATAGGTTTGGACTACACGAGTCCACTTATACGTGGATTTTTTCAATAAATATATTGGACAATTTTTTGGAGATTTGCAGCAGTTTGAAAAAGACTTGCAGACAAATCATGTGGGCTAGAAATATCAAAAAAAATTAAGAAAAAGTTAGGTATGTCTTGAATGCATACATTATATGTAGATACTAGCTTATTTTATCATTTGCTACCATAAAATATGCACAAACCTATTATAAAAAGTTTAAATTTATCAAAACTTGTACACACACTTACAGACTGTACATGACCCCGTTGATTAGACTAGACTAGACTAGACTACCATGGAAGCAGTCGGATTGCTGCCGCTCCGTTATCGATGCATGAATCATTATACCTGTAATAAAATACGAGTTTCTTTTCACATTATCTTTTCATTTTTAATGTCTAGCATTAGTAATATGTATCACATTACAATGGTTTGTATCATGTAAGACAATACTAATGCAGGTACTGACAGACAATTCATCTTGTAAACAGATGATGTACAGTTATGGTATCGATAAATACAATGCAGTGCTGTAAATGTATTTTCTCTTCCTTATGATTTTCTTAATAAAGTTTTCTTTTCTCTAGCTTACTTTATTGTAAGAATGCAGTATCGAATACATATAACATACAAAATATGTGTTACTTGACCGTCTAGATTACTGGTAAGGTTTCCACTCAACAAAAATTAGACTATTAGTAGTTAAGTTTGGGGGGAGTCAAAAGTTATATTTTTAACTGTGTACGTGGTCAGTTCTTAAGCCCCACATTGTTCAAGGGTCGGCTGTATTATCATTATCATGTATAACATTGTAGTGCCTTATTTTCTGAGATTTAAGCTGTGGTGCAAGTATCTGTGATCCAGCAAGAAAAAGATCCAAGCAACTGCTGTGTTTCTTCTCCCGGTTGGTGATACACAGTAGAAGGGACAGGAGAGAAGCAATCCCTAATGGAGAAAAAGCGAGCGAATTCTCACACCCTCATCCCTATTCCACCTGGCTGGTTTTTTATAGCATACTTACACCGAAATCCTTTCTTAGCTCCACTACTTGCTTTTCTTCTTTCCTCTTACTCTCCTTCATTCTCTGTTTTGCTCATTGAGTTGTCACAACTACAGTTTCTTCTTTATGCTCCCAGCCTAAAGAGACCTTAGTCACCTGAACAGGAAGTGACCTGAGTCTCACAAGACGTGGAAGGACAGACAGGCCGATTGATGGATGACAGCACACACTTGCTTAACTTCCCCCCTGCCCACCCCACCCAGGGCTGCCTGGCTTGGAATTCCATTGTCCAGAGGCCACTTTTGCATCCCATCCCCAGGGAGGGGGGCCAGACCAACCCTTGCCCCTCTGTCTCCCTCAGGAAGGCTTGTTTAATAAAACAAAGTGCATCACCAATGTGCCTTGTTCCAAGCCAAAAATAAAATGAATAAGATTATTTGAAAACAATTCCCCACCACTGTTGTTATGAATCCTCAAGGGAATCCTTAGGTGCTGGCTAGGTTTTCACTCTATTTCAAGTCTCTCTTCTACTCTATGGTCTCTCCCTATACAACCTCATTCATTCATCCGTTCATTCAACATTTATTTATTAATTACCTACCTTGTACCGGGGACCACTGTAAGCTTTGGAGATATAACAACCGCAACAAAACCCCTACTCCTACAGATTTACATTCTAATGGGGTCAGGGGAGGGGAGTTGGCAGATAGTAAACAAACATATAAACTCTGTAAATTAAAGAGAGTCAGGTCAGGGGTGGGAAGTGAGAGTGCAGGAAAGCTCAGCCGGAAAGGGGAAACAGGGATGTCGGCAGCAAGGAGATGGCATTTGAGAAAAGAGGTCAAAGAAAGGAAAGAGGAGGCAGGCGGACTTCTGAAGGAAGAGCATCCCCGCCGAGCAAACAATGAATGCAAATGTACAGCCTGAAACAGTGCTTCAAGTGTTTGAGCAACGAGGAGAAGAAAATGAGATGACGATAGAGTAAGAATTAGGGGAGCGGCGGGAGATGAGCTCAGGAAAGAAGCCAGGGACCCATCCAGTAGGAGCTTGTTGGGTAAGGTTACGGAAGTGGATTTCATTTGAAATGAAACGGCTGCAATTGGAGAGTTCTGAACAGAATACAATCTGACATGTTTTAATACAATCATTTGGGCTGCTTGGTGGAACAAAACATTGGAGAGCAAGGGCAAAAGAGAGGAGACTATTCAGCAAACAGTGGATGGTGTTGTTCATCCTTGGTGGTAATGGAGTCCATACCAGCTGTGGTACTCACCCCTTCTTCCAGCAATCCAGACAGAACTTCACAAGGGGTCTCAAATTCTTCACACACAAAAAAGCTATATAAACCTTTGTCTATTTTACTGAAGATTCCTTGGAGAGGCCTGAAGAGGGGGAATAGTTATCTCACAAACACCACAGGAAGCCATATGGAAAGCTTTGACCGTTATGCTCCCCTGTGCTCCTCAATGGTACATAGCTCTCTTCTCCCTCCTGGATCCCCATTCCCCATAGACTTAAGATTTCCTTCCTCCCAACTGTGCCAAGATATCCATCTCTGCTGCAGTTTCTGCGCTCAAAAAGCACATAATAAAATCTCCCACAGAGTTTGGAAAATAAAGCCCCCCATCAGTTAACAAGGTCTACTCTTCCCTCAAGGCAATGCAGAAACCATCCATGGTTATGTCAGTATATTTTTGCAATTTTACTCCCTGCCCCAAATAGTTGCTCCAAACAAAGAATTTTCTCCAAAAAGAATTTGGCTAATTGAGATTTTCTACATCTGGCCACACCTATATTTAGTATATATTTCTTTCAGTCTTATGAAACTCTTTATGACAACGTGCTTCAGTAGACTAAAACTTCCTGAGAACATGCATCCCATCTCACCCCACACCTCCGGCATTACTAGCACATGCCTGTCACTTAGCAAACATCAGTGGAATAGAACCAAATGGACTGAAGTCTTTATCTTGTTATCTTTTTATGAACCACACTATATAGATTTGGAGCTGATGGGTTGATGTTTTTCCGAGTCTTGTACACTGCATGTGAACTAAGAACCCGGGATTTCAAAGTGGAGTGTGGAAGTTTAAGTATCAACTGTTCTTGTCTGAGACAGTAATAAAATCCTCACTTCTTCTCTTCCTTCTTCCCTTCATTCCTGGAGTGTGTGCACAGGTTCCTAAGCCTTCCTCTTGCTTTGCCAGTTCAAGCGCCTGCAGTATTCTTGGGGGAAGGGGAAGGAATATCAGTGTTCCGTGGAAAATGGAAACTTCTCAGGGGTGGGGACCTACTGGCTCCATGTTCTTCCGTTCAGTACCTGGGACGTGTTTCTCTTACCACTGCACCAGGATACACACTTTCCCGGAAATTTGTCTAATTACACTGAACAGAATATGCGTGGATTAATTTGGTAAGTCCCTGTGACCTATGTGCATCCGGTTACAGAACTTTGTATGAAGGGTGCCCAGTAACTACTGTGGATCGGCTGCCATGTATTCTACTTTCACCGCCTCTCCCTCAACAGCTCTTTGAATGGAGAGTTGAGGGTGGAAGGCAGCCACAAGGCAGCAGTATAAGAAGCCAAAGAGGTGAGCTGTGACCAACACACAAGCTCATCTGTGAGACCGATCTTTAAAAAAGCAAACTGTGATGTATAGAGGATCTCTAGCATCTAGCCTGATCTATATGTAATGCCAGGCTTTAAAATCTAGTTTGTCAATATTACTATGTATTTTATACTAAATAAAAAACAACAAGCCACCTTAATGAGTCATTGCATTCTATGGTGGGTCGATTATGAGTTACATGAGGGTTAAAGGGTGGGTGCAACTAACTTATTATTCCCCAGGATAATCTCGCACACTCTCTGTCTCTTGGCAGGTGCTTGAGTTAACTTTTCTGAGTGAATGAATAATCATCCTCTGTGTTCTTCCTCCAGGTTGGCTTTATCTTGCTAATTGTAGAGAAATTATGCTCCATCATGTTCTTTAAGATAGTTTGGGGAAGAAAAATCTCACAATATTCTTTAGTCAACATCAAGTGCCTAGTCACTCTTCCTGCCGGGAGTCTTTATTACTCTCTTCCAAGTCTCAGCAGTTACTGTATGTTTAAAGATTGTCATATTGTCACCCCATTCCTGTTCCTTTTTCTTTTTTTTTTTTTTTTTTTTTTTGCATTACACGGGCCTCTCACTGCTGTGGCCCTGTGGCCTCCCTCTCCCGTTGCGGAGCACAGGCTCTGGACGCACGGGTTCAGCGGCCATGGCTCACGGGCCCAGCCGCTCTGCGGCATGTGGGATCTTCCCGGACCGGGGCACGAACCCACGTCCCCTGCATCGGCAGGTGGACTCTCAACCACTGCGCCACCAGGGAAGCCCCTGTTCCTTTTTCTTAAACCACTTAAAAAAAGAAATACCTCTAATTCCACCAGAAAAATTCTAATTAGATACTTGGATCCTGAAACAAAAACTTAATGAGTGAGCTCTTGTAACAACCCTTGGGATATTGACAAGGTCCTTCCTCAGCCCAATCTCCCACCATGAGCTGGGGCTTCTACCACTACATGGCGGGAAATAGGAGACATATTGATTTGGGCTCCATTCTCCATTGACGAGATCAGCATTCCTGAGTCCAGACCTTCTGAGAAATAAGAAGGAAATGATTCCCCCACGACCTAAGACAGGGTCGGTGCACCAAGACCAACAGAGATCCAGCCTTTGGGATTACAGATCCTCCCTTTCTAATTCAGAATCATGCAGTCCTGTTTGGCAAGCCAGGATCTTGGCTGAATAAAGAGTGCTACAAGGATAACAAATACTGCCTGTGGCCTCCTTAGGCTGAGTTAACAAATTCCATGCTCCTGAATCACACCTGGGACACGCCTTGTCCCCAGAGGCCCGTAGAAATGAGTCGCTAGGCACTGTATGCCTTTCACCTTCTTGTATTTCTTCCATAGACTGACCCCTTCCTTTGAGATGGGCTTTCTCCTCTTTGACTTACACAGTCATTTAAGAGGCCCCTATTCACAGTAACGTATCTGGGAGGCGAATATGTAGAGCGCAACCACGAGCAGATGGAGCTGGCTGGGGTCCTATGTCAGGATGGGTTTGATGGGGACAGGTGTGTGGTCCAAATACTCACCTGTACCTGCCACCTGGCAACGACATGTCCTCAGTCCTCAACCAGAACTCTTAAAACCACAGCAATTTTAAGAAAGAGTTCTAAATCTCATGGACCCAGGAGATCTATTTTAAAAATTGAATAGGTAAATAAGGGGACAGTAATTGAAAGAATTAACGAAAAGATGAAGAAATTGTATTTCATCCATTGATGAGATTTTCATTATTTATTAGTCTGAGAAGCTTTTTAAAGGAAAAGGAAAACGGCTGGAACTTTCTGTGAGAAAGTTGTATGACAATACAGAACAAAAATATACATGCCCACACATACACACACCATTTACTTAAATGGTTTGAATTGAAATATATTTGAAAAACATTTCCCCACTAACTCTTCAAGCCTCAGTGAGAAAGCCTCAGAACTCAAGCGTAATAATAAATCATCCATTCAAATATTTACGTCAGATAACTAGAGAAAAATAACAAAAATAAAAGCCAGCAACCCACATAAGTCTAACTCAAAGTACTTCTCTGTCTGGGTAAATTGGTTGTAAGACTTATCTTGTCCCCAAATTGATTTTGGAAAACACAAATTTCTACTGGTAATTGAAAAAATGCATTTTAAAAAAAATGCTGAGTTTCAACAAGTGAGTTAAATTTATAACTCAAGACTACAGCCTACTCAGTTGTTTATCTTTTCACAATTTAAACAGTATTTGAGGCGACGCTTTCAGAATAGCCATGATCACGAACATGGCTTCACTGACACGCTTTTCTGTTGAGCACATATTTCCTTCCTCCAAAGGCAAAGTCTGAGTAGTCACAATATATTATCTCAGGGTCCAGCCCAGTGCTTCAGAGTAGTAGCCAATCACAACTGTGGAAACGAAGGGATGGTTTTGCAAGAACAACAAAATGAAGTGAGGAGATACTTGACCTAGTTAACTTCAAACTACAGAATGTAACTGTATTAACTCTTGGGACATGTATTTCAAATGCCCTAGTCCTTTGACAAGTACTGGAATGCAAGCACTGGAATGCTTGGGGAAAGGCTTCATAGAAGCGACCTACCAGCTGACAGGTGGCATCTAAACTTCATTCCCTGAGTCATTCACTCACTCATCCATGCGTTCATTCAGTCAGCATTTACTACCAACCTTACCACGGCAAGTCATTGTGACCAGGGGTGTGGCCGTGTGTAAATCCACTCACTGCCTTCCCAGGATAAGGTAGATGATACATCTGCTCTTCCTTTCCTTCCCATTCCTTTTTGATTTTCTTGGTAGCCACCAGAACTTGTTGATGGGAAAACAATGACTGAATCTGCTGTGGGCATTTGTTCATGATCCTTTCAAACAAGGTTTCTCAACATCAGCACCATTAACATTTTGGATCAGATGACTTTGCTGCTGGGAACTGTCCTACTCCTTGTAGGATGTTTGGCAGCATCCCTGGTTTTTACCCACCAGATGCCAATAGCACTCTCTTCCCATCCACAACCATCAAACAAAAATATCCCCTGGGGGTCAAAAGCATCCCCAGTTGAGAACCATTGACTTAGAAGAGGTGGGCATAGAAAGTGATGTGGATGGCTGAGTGGGGAAAGTCTTAAGAGAAATAGGGAGTGGCTTTGTTCTTTTTTTTAATGGGTGGTATAGAAATAGAGTTGCCAAATGATTTTTTAATATCATTTTTAGACATTTGCTTCCTGCTAGGATATAAAAAGTAGCAAGAGATGATTGCTTCTACCTTTACAGCAAAACACATCCAGACAAGCTACGTAATGATAGTTTTAAGAAACCCGTCAAAGAACCATGGAGCAAAAAAACCTAGATGAGATGGATTTCAGGACAGAGAAGCCCATGACCTTGACTGAAACCCTGGTGAAAAAGGAAGAGTCTTCTGATGCCCACGGGTTAGCTAGGATGGTGGACTGGAATCTCAAGGAGGCCTAGTCACAAATCGAGTGACTCACTCTCCCAGTCTTTCCTCCAGGCCTTCACTGGCTGCACGGGGACAGTGCACAGAGGCTGGGGGGCAGGGCAGAGTCCTGATAGAAGCCATATGAGATACAAGGGGAGTTGACTAGTGCAAGGCAGAGGCTGCCAAGGGCTGGAGGCCAGGCAGGAGAGCTGATAGGATCCCAAGAACGCACTCTGGGCTTTCGCTGGAGGCAGGGTAGGAGCCCTGCAAGATGGACCCCTGGGACCAGGACCTCACAAAGGGCAGCCCAGTAGGCTGCTGAAAGCTGGGGTCAGGGCGCAAGAACTGAGATAAGTCCTTTCATGGTGCAGTTACCCACAGTGACCGCCTGTTTAGGAGCTGAACACAGGGAGGAGAAAGGCCTCATAAACTGCAGGAGACCAGAGGACTGACCAGAGAGAAAAGCCTGATAGGAAAATCCGGCAGCCAGACGAAAAAGCAGAGAGATCTCAAGAGTCAGAAAGCTGAGTGTCCCAAGCCCAGGTGAATAAAGAGTCCTGATCGTGCCTTCAAAGATTCGAGCCAGGGCTTCCCTGGTGGCGCAGTGGTTGAGAGTCCGCCTGCCGATGCAGGGGACGCAGGCTCGTGTCCCGGTCCGGGAAGATCCCACATGCCGCGGAGCGGCTGGGCCCTTGAGCCATGGCCGCTGGGCCTGCGCATCCGGAGCCTGTGCTCCACAGCGGGAGAGGCCACAACAGTGAGAGGCCCGCGTACTACAAAAAAAAAAAAAAAAAAAAAAAAGATTCGAGCCAATGGTGAACGGAAACTAACAAGGCACGCCAACTACCCAAACCTGAAGGGAGAGCAGAAGAATCGAGAAATTGCCCCCTCCCCCAGGCCTTACACCAAGCCCCAGGGAGTGACCATCGACAACAGGGAAAGGGCTGGGAATTCTGAGGAACGCAAGAGAATGCCATGTGCCTGTGTGAAGGCGGAGCGGGAGAGTGAAGAAATCTGCCCAATCCGTCCACACTCCAGAACCCACACTGAGTATCAGGCAGGAGCAACCTGCCACCAGGGGGGTCAGAGCATGGAAAGGGACCTCCCTGAAGCACAGGTTCTCATGGCCTGCGGAAGTCTGAGGGCAGAGGCTGAAAACCAAGAGAATCCTTCCTGGACTCTAGACCAGATGCTAAGTATGAGGCACCATCGTCTGCCTGTGGACGAGGGGCAGGGTAGCTGAGAAAGCACAGGTGCGGGAGGCTTGTGAGAGTAGAGGTGGGTCAGAAGAACTCAGAGAAACCCGATCTCCTGGCTTTACACCAAGTGCCACCTACCACAGGGGTAAGGGAGAAATACTAAGAGAGACCCCCTCCTGCTGTGCAGGGCACAGGGACTCCTGAAGTCTGAGGGCAGAACAGGGGAACTGAGGGACACCTTCTGGGACCCCTGTGCTTATAATAAATAGGAGGCTGCAGAAGGGCGTTGCTGGGAAATGTGTGGTGAACCGGCATAACTAAAACAACATGGAGCTCAGCCCAACCCAACTGCAATCGCTACTGACCAAACCACTCTACTAAAAGTTTGACAGAAGATGAGACATGCCCTTTCCTGGATGTAAATAAATTTGTCTTGGTCTCTACTGTTCTTCTTAATGCACAATGTTTGCAGTAAATCTAAAATTAAGAAAAGTATGGGGTTGCCCTGGTGGCGCAGTGGTTGAGAGTCCGCCTGCCGATGCAGGGGACGCGGGTTCGTGCCCCGGTCCGGGAAGATCCCACGTGCCGCGGAGCGGCTGGGCCCGTGGGCCATGGCCACTGAGCCTGCGCGTCCGGAGCCTGTGCTCCGCAACGGGAGAGGCCACAGCGGTGAGAGGCCCGCGTACAGCAAAAAAAAAAAAAAAGTATGAAAAAGCAACAAAAACAAGCAAAAAATTTAAAAAACCAAAATCATTGTCAAAAGAAAAAAAGTCAATATAACTAGACCTCAAAAAATATTGGTATTTTCAAAGAGAAACTTTAACATTATATAAATATATATATAAGCCTTAATGAAATATTAGCAAATAAAATCTAGCAACATACAAAAAGCCATAATTAACAAATAATAAGTCACAACAAGTAGGGTTTATCCAGAAGTGCAAGATAGATGGCTTTAACACGTGAAAGTTAAAAATCAATGTTATTTGCCATATTAGGAGAATAAAGAAAAAAAATCTCAATATATGCAAAAACTACACTCAGGAAAATCAGACACCCCCTCATCCTAAAACCCATCAGCAAACTAGAAATAGGAGAACATTTTCTCCATCTAATTACAAACTATTGTTCAAACTAGTAGCACTGAATGCTTTCCCTCTAAGGTTGGGAGTAAGACAAGAATGTCCCCTCATAATAGTTCTAACATGGCCAAATCCCCAAAACATTATATTAAGCAAAATTAGCTAAACCCAAAAGAATACATATTGTATGACTGCATTTTATATAGGCGAATCTAATTTATGATAAGAGAAATCAGAATATGATAAGAGAAATCCAAACATGATTGGTTTTTCTAGATGATGGTCATGTTCTATATCTTGGTTTGAATGGGTGTATGGGATTGTCAGATCTCACTAAACTGAATAAATAAGGTCTGGGCATTTTACTGCATATAAATTATACCTCATAAAATTATTTTAAATAAAAAAGATTCGTAATTTGCCAAACTGCTTGAGAAACCAAAGGCAAGCCCTCTGAAAACACTTATTGGAGTAAAACAAAACAAAAGCATCTTGAATCCAGTTGGCGGCAACACTACTGCAACTTGACAGCAAAGATAACTCTTCGCATCTACTTCCTGTGCACTTCAGCACAAGCCTTTCTGGCGTTGCAGTGGTGTCTAGCTTAGTAGAGGTGCTAAGTTCTCTGGCCCCTGGGTCAGATAGTCATGGAACTGACCAAGTGGGAGGACCGAAGGAATTGACTGGAAGAAAGCAAATGGTTGGTTTGATTTTGAAGTCATGTGTCAACTGACAAACACTTATTGCCAAATGATGAGCACCCTCATCCCTGGTTTCAGGTCACAGGTGGAGAGAAAGGTGTTCTCAGGGAGCCTACTTCTGTCTGTGAATTCCAGGAGTCAAATTCTCTAAGCTGCTCAAGGCAGTCAGCGACAGCAAAGAACTGCATACACACAGGGCAGACCTTCCTGATGCCCCTTATTTTTCTGGATGTATGCGTTGATGGGCATGGGCAACAAAGACAGCTTAGAGCGAAACCCAAGTCCTAGTAAGAAATCACAGTTGGGGCTTCCCTGGTGGCTCAGTGGTTGGGAGTCTGCCTGCCAATGCAGGGGACGCGGGTTCGTGCCCCGGTCCGGGAAGATCCCACATGCCGCGGAGCGGCTGGGCCCGTGAGCCATGGCTGCTGAGCCTGTGCTCCGCGGCGGGAGAGGCTGCAGTGGTGAGGGGCCCGTGTACCGCAAAAAAAAGAAAAGAAATCACAGTTGACACATCAGTGTGGAGTGGATGGGGAAGGAAGGAGTGGGAACAGCATCTCCAATGTCAAGCGGATTTCCCACTAGTTACAGTGCTCCGTATTCTCTGATGTGTCCGTCCCCACCCAGGAAGTCCTCTGGGATGGGGGTTGGGGATTGAGCTAGCTCATGGGAAAATATGTCTCAGGCTGTGAGCAATAAACTGGCTTGTGCCCAAGCAATGTCCTCCAGGTGTGCCACGAGAGGTGAAATCACCTGGCGCATTTTACCATCTTCGGGACGGTGTCAGGACCTGACAAAGCCAGGCAACACGTACAAGGAAACTAATCTGAGACAGGGCAGTGGTGCTCATGGAGCTTTTTGTACGCAGCCAAGATGGGGACCTTATTCAGGAAAAAAAATGCTAAGGAGGCCTTTACTCCGAAGAGGAAAACCAGGTTGTGGAACAATGAAATGAGTTGCATCAAGTGAAATGCACATCTGATGCCCAGACAGACCCAAACATATACGCCCCGTGAAGCGTGCCACACTTCTGGCACCACTTCAAACTATTATTCTGTATATATTTGTTCAGCATTTATTTACTGAAGAAAGGGGGAAAAATGCTTTAAGGGAGGGAGAAGTAAGCGTTCTTGAAATATGACACACTCAGAGAAGAGCATATGTCATAATGTATAGCTCAAAGAATTCCCCCAAAGTCAACACAACCGTGTTTTCAGCGCCCAGAACAAGAGATAGAACATCACAAGTCCCTTGTGCTCTCCGCTAGTCATGGCCACCCCTCAAAGGGAGGGACTCTCTTCACTCCTAACGTTGAAACAGCTTTCCTTTTCACGAGGTTGTGAAGCTCTTTGTGTTCACATGATATTTATCATTTGAACTTATTGGGAATTATCTTCCATTTCATGGCTTATTTTGTTGTCCATAGCTAGAGAGTAATGTTTATTTACACTCTTAAGTGCAGGTCAGCAAATAATTACAAAACATTGCTCCCTAGAACGAGCACCTCATCATGCTTTATTTGGTTTCAGAATGGCGGCTGCTTGTTACCACTGACTCTGGGTGACTGTCAGATGGGTGCACTCAGAGATGGTAGCACCCTGTCATGGCCCTAGTAACATATTATTCACGCACAAAAGTGGCAGAGATAGGTTGATGCTAAGAATGTTTTTACTTCTACTCAAATGTTTTTACTGTCCACTTTGGCAGAAGTAGAATAAATGTCTATTTTACCAGTAATGGAATGAGTTGCATGTGGAAACCTGAATCAATAGGCACCATTCTTCGAACTTATTACTGTCATGTGTTAGCATCCTTTCTTAGAGACTGGTACCCCAGAGAGATGTCCCGTCTTTTATCCGATATATGCGTTGCAAGTGTTTTTTTCCAGTCTGTGGCTTGACAGACCTCACTGCCTTCGGGCCTGAACCTTTGTAAGACTCTCAGTTCAGGATTTTAGATGAATTTAAAGCCAAGGACAGGAGACATTCCAATCATTCTCCTCGAAATTTAGTGTTGAGATTGTCACTTCATTTAGCAGACATTCAAAGCCTACCTCCTCTTGATGCTGAGGACACAGAGATAAGTTAAGACCCAGCCCTTCCTCTACAAGAGTTCATTGTCAGTGAGGAATTAGACATGTAAACAAGTACCAGAGGAGAGATGACAAAGCCCTTTTGCCTTGGGGAGTCCCAGAAGACCTCATACAAGAGAAAACATTTGAAAGGAGCCTTGAAGAATAAATAAGATTTCACCAGCAGAACCCTGAAGAAAGAGCATTCTGCTCTGAGAAAGCAGCATATGAAAACGCAGGGTGGAGACAAAGTCCATGGCCACGGACAGCTTACGTAATATTTTTTTCAATTGTAATCTGAAGACCGTCTACATTGGAACCACCTGGATGGTAGCTAAAGCAAAGTTTTCTGGATCTTACCGTGTACCAGATTATAATTTCTGGGGTTTGTGATCTGGGAATCTTCACTTTGGCAAACTTTACAAGTAATTGTATTGCACACAAAATTTGAGAAATGTTGCCCTAAAATAGTACCTGAAATAGAAGGCAGAGGTGAAGGTTGAAGATAAAAGAGGAAAAAATCAGTTGAAGGTACACAGCAAAGGGTTGATATCATGTATTGAGGGCTGGCATCTGGAGTTTTCTTTTATGTGGAATGTCAACCTTTACAATCACACTGTGCGATAGGTGTTATCATCTCCATGTTATGTATGAATAGATGGAGAGTCAGGACAGTAAAAAAGCTTCCCAACCGTCATAGAAGTGGTCTGGACCAATGGTATATCTGAACCCAATGACCATGCTTTTAGCCATTTAACTGCATTTGGGCTACTTTCCTTCATACATTTGTGCTGACCTGGCTCCCCTCTTTCTTCCCACATTCTCCTGGGAAACAAGGACTCTCTCATTTGGATGCAATGACTTGGATAGAGCTGGATCTCACCGTCAGATCCCGGTTCCACGCAGGGCATGAGCCATCTGGAGCCCTTTGTGTCCCTGACTGGCAATTCGGGGACCCAGTGGGGAATCTGACTCCCCTGCTGCAGACCCTTGTCCATAGGGAGCACAGTAAAGATCTGATTTTGATTGTTTTTGAGCACTCGATTTCTGATGCCATCCATCTTCTTTTGGTTTCGTGGTCTAATCATTTGATGGCCTCTGTAAACAGTTGATGCTTTATAGAGATCTTGTCTCTGCTGGGTGAACGGTAACGGGGAATTTGACTTGTTAGTCTCTTCTTATTATCTAATTTGAGCTCAGATCAACTAAGAATTTCAAGCCAACCAGGAAGTAAATATCCGGACTAGGGAGTTTTTTATTCTGGGTTTATGCTTGACCTATGGCTGAAATTTTAGAATTGAAACTATAAGCTTTCTCTGTGTGTGTCTGTACGTTTATATGTCTGTAAATTAGAAAGGCTTTTGCCTTTTATTGTGTGAGTATATAATATCTTCTTATCTCCTGGTGATATTAATAAACTGATTAGAAAATCTTTTAAATTAAAAGAGCTCTAGTCTGATTGGCTTAGAGATAAATAAGTACTTCTATAAACTGAATATTCCTTAAATTCTCAGAAATTAAGAAAATCGAATCTCTAATACTTTCCATGTGAAAAACAGTGGTATTTTTATAGAAACTAACTCAGAAATAATTTAAGAATATAAGTTAACATAATTTAGGTAAACAATACTAGTTTAATAATTTTGGTTTAATAAAAACAGCTATGTTTTCTCTGATTTATCCGTGTTAAATATCAGTGTTAAATAAGCATAGATTTTTATTCTACTTGTATATATTATTCCTAAACTTATACAGATTTACTCAATGAATAAGCTAGCATAACTTCTAGTATATGTTTAAGACCATGACAAATGTAAATTTGTGGTTAACCCACTTGAATCATTACTTTGAAATTTTTTTATGTTTTACATTATGTCAGCTTGAAGATAATTTGCAAGATATTTAGTAAATTTAAACCTTTAACTGATGCTAAATTGAGTTAATGAGTGGATCTTCATTAGATGTCTGGATCATTATAATTTTGCCTCTTATTTGTATGTGGTACAAAGATGGTCATATGTATATATGTACGTATGTATTCCCAGAGGGCTTCTGGAAATACACCAAGATTTGCTTTCATCTTTGTAAAAGGAAAGGTGCTAGAAATAATTAGATATATTTGATATGTTACTATCGATGAGTTAGCACATCAGAAGAGATGCTTAGTTGTCCCTGGATAAAATGTGCATGGATGAAATGTTACAAACATTCGAGAAATTGTGTGCAATGTGAGAAGTTCCTAGAGAACTGTCAGTTCCATAATTGTCAATGATATGTTTCTTTTTTTTTTTTTTTTTTTGGTACGCGGGCCTCTCACTGTCGTGGCCTCTCCCGTTGCGGAGCACAGGCTCCAGACGCGCAGGCTCAGCGGCCGTGGCTCACGGGCCCAGCCGCTCCGCGGCATGTAGGATCTTCCCGGACCGGGGCACGAACCCGCGTCCCCTGCATCGGCAGGCGGACTCTCAACCACTGCGCCACCAGGGAAGACTGTGATATGTTTCTATTTATGAGTCCTAGTGCTGCTCTGTCTAATATTATTTAACAGCATATAGTGCTATTGGTCATAATTTCAGTTTTTTAAAATATTAAGTTGTCACAGTTTTACTTATTTAATTTGCATGTGGCATCTTCCAGGCCAGTGATTTTCATTTGGGATTCCCATCACTTACCTATGGAGTTCTATTAACGTATAGATGTTTAGGACTTGCAGAGTCTCTTTACTTGATATTCTTGATATATCCTTGTATATTCTAACTGTATGCTGGATATACTATATTCATGATTTATTGTGTCAGGATCATTACAATTACATCTGAAGAAGTTTTTTCTCTGTAAAGATAATATTCATCTATTTTTAAAAATTAGATGTAATATCCACTCTTCTTTGAAAATAGGGGTAATCCGTATGTTTATAATTATTTTGTCCAGAACTTTTTGGGCTGACTTTATTACCTTGTTTTTTATGCCACATTAACAACCAAATGTCTTTGTCGGTTGCATTATTTTGTAATGAACCATCATCAGATCTTTCACTATTAAAATGAGCAGTAATAAGTTAACCACAGCCATTTAAAGTCTGTTGTCATCTTCAGGTAGGTTTTTGTTTGTTTGTTTGTTTTATTATTTAGTCTATAAATAATTATTTGTTTTATTGTTTGTTTGTTTTATTATTTAGTCTCATAGAAAAGGACTATGTCAAGTCCTTTTGGGCACAGAGTTCCGATGACACTGCTTAAACAGCTTTGAGATCATACCAGTGGAGTGAGTCAGGATTTCTAGACTCTAGTTGAGAAACAGATGGGTCATGACACTGCTAACTCCAGATTGAGCAGAATAAGATTTAATTACATAACACTGAATGAGCTGATAAGGAAAGACAGTGTTGTTTGTTTGGAATACGGCTGTTCTAATACTCTACTTTTTGGATATATAAGGAAGCCTTTTCTTTTTCCTCTTAAGCTATCTATATAGCTCATAGTAATCGAGTAGAGATGGCTTTTGTAAACTGAAATGAAACATTTATAAATGATATCTTATTTTCCTTGCCTGACTCCTCCAGAGTTCAGAAAATCTTGTTAGTATTTTTATTCCCATGGCAATGTACGTGCACAGAGTCAATAAGAATCTCTCCTTCTTGTTATTATGACATAATTTAAATCATGAAGTATGCAACCAAGACCTTGCCTGCAGTGTCATATTTGAGAATGATGCTCATTTAATCAGATATGACCAGATACTTTTAAGGAATTAAGGCTGGCTTTATGAAGCTGGCATTCACAAGGTCCTCATGGGAGAATAGGTCTGATGGCTTATAGATTCCCAGCCTCACAGGTGAGTAAGAAAGGTCTCTTCCTGGCAGACCCAGTAAACTTAGGGTATTTGGGAGACTTCAACAAGAGACATATTTGCCCAAATTTATAGCTATTCCAGGTAAAATCTGGTAGCAAGTTCTTGGCTTGACTCCTTAGCTTCTAAAGGCTTTTATAAAAGTTCAATCTGAAATTCCTATGAAACATTCCAGAAAGCAAACTTAATATTGTCTATATGGTACATCACCATTCTTGCCGTACCTGTCTAAATAACTGTGCCAGATTTAATGAGACTAGCCTTACTTTGCCACCAAGAATAATGTTTCTTTGAGATTATCTTTCATCAAAAGTATGGTGGGGCTTCCCTGGTGGCGCGGTGGTTGAGAGTCCGCCTGCCGATGCAGGGGACACGGGTTCGTAACCCAGTCCAGGAAGATCCCACATGCCGCAGAGCGGCTGGGCCCGTGAGCCGTGGCCGCTGAGCCTGCGCATCCGGAGCCTGTGCTCCGCAACGGGAGAGGCCACAACAGTGAAAGGCCTGTGTACCGCATAAAAAAAAATTATAAAAAAAAAGTATGGTGACTGTAGAGGGAAATTATTTGTTTCAATAGAAAACTGTTATATAGCACAACCTTCCAGGTTATCAGATTCTAGCCCTGCTCATTGTCTTTGAACTAGTTTGGATCTCTTTTCAAATTGTCTCTATCTTGTCTGTTGGATAGATAATGGACTTGCTCCCCAACTCTGGAAAAATCGGTTTGGGTATCCATTTGTAAATGGGACTGACTCTTGTTACTTTCCCAAATTGTCAATCCTTATCAGATTTTCAATCCTTCCAGTTTCCTTCAAGGTCTAACTATAATCTTTCAAACCCATGTTTTCAATTTTTCTCCCTGCTGCCTGTCTCTGTGTCACTGAGAACTGAAACCAGATTACCCTAGGTCCCTATGGGACTCCTGGTTGCCTGGCCCTTTTCCCTAGGATTTGCAGAAGCCCTGTGAGCTAAAGCCCAATGGTTTGATATGTACTTTGAAGGACTGACCACCATAGAAGACCATTTATGGGTCTGATTTCTCCCTGGAAAAGGCACTGACTGGACCATTCGGCAAGCCTAGTGGAATTCTAGGGTCAGGTATACCCTGTAGACAACATGACCAAAACCACCGACATCCTAGCTCAAGAGCTCCAAGAAACTCACTTAGCAGTACTGCATAACTGGAAGATGTTCCTCCACTGACCTCCTGGAATCCACTGGGCCGGTTACCCTTCAGGTTCAATTCTTGGCTTTTTATTTTAATACAATCTTTAACATTTCTCTTCTTCATTTTAGGCATCCTTCTTTTAAGGGGTCTGATCTCTAGGGCCCTAAACCGCAGACCTTAACCATCACTTCTGTACAGGTAGTTCAGGTGCTTTTACAGTAGCAACGTGAAGACTCCTTGAGAAACTATTTCTGGGACTTTGCTTCGTCTCGCTCAGAAGGTTTAGGATTATTGCCTAGTTGTTGAGTGATGATGTATGTTCATCTTGAACAAAAAGAGGAAATGAACAATGTTGAACTTTGACTGAGCCCTCTGTTCCCCAAAGCAAAAGTCAAGAAGTCCCCCTCCAGTGTTCTGAGAAATAGCTAAACTCGAAGGACCCTGCCTCTCTCATATTCCCCTCCATCCGTTCTCAACGATTCAGAGACCATCTCCATCCCTCTCATGACTCCGATAAGACTCAAGGACAACTTCCTTGTTTACCTACTTCTATAAAATCCCAAGCCCCCTTCCTTCTCTTGACATATTCTTTCTTAATGAGTATTGTCTTTATTGTAGTAGGCTGCACGGAATCATCTTAATTGCCCTGTGCATCTTGTCTTTCACCAAACTGACAGGTACCACTGATGGCCATTGATCAGAGCAAAATGAACTAGTTATGCGGGGAAGCAAACCGGTGAGCAATGTCCATAGCAAGGTGATTGCTAATGGCATCTTAGCAAATTCTTCAAGCCTGAAGAAGACATGTAAGTTGACAGCAATCCCTACCTATATATCAAGTGGGAATTCTCAACATGTGAAAGGACATTTATGACCATGTGACAAACAGTAAGAGAATAGCGGAGCACTTGAACTATACAATAAATTCTACATTTGGTTAAATACAGAGACTTCTAGTGGAATCATTTCCTCTTATTAGCCACAAGTTTCGATAAATTTTCTAAATTTAGTTGAAATCTATTCAAATTGATTTCTTTTTATTTTTAAAGGCAAGTCCCCAAATTTCAATCCAGTTGATGCCACTTGAGATTAAGAGATGTTAGTCCCATTTGCTGTCATTATGCTCTTTAAGGATTTTCAATATCATTGAGTTAATTACCCTTTCTGGGTTTTAGCAGGATAATTTAGCAGAAAATATCAATGACACTTAGGAAAATGAAATTTTTTTTCTCTTTCTTGTGGTTGTGATGCTTGACGGTTTTCAGTATCATTGAATTAATTATCCTTTCTGAATTGTAGTCAGATAAATTACCTGTTGATGAGATAGATAGCATGTTAGGCTACATTCTTCTGATCAAGTCCTCTGTAGATGAAGCATTTTATTGAGACTCTTCTATACTTTTGATTGAGTTATAAATCTCTCGGGCGCTTTCTTGCTTAGGTAAGGGTCAAGGCCCATCCTCACAGTATCTTCCCAAGAACCCATCACACTTCCTGTCTTCACCCGCACGCAGAATAGATCACTGTCACTTTTACACCATCATAGGACTTGTTCCTATCCCACAGTGTAGCCTTTATCGCTGTATTCTTCTTAGGCACAAAGCATAGTGAACTAGTTTATCTGGGTCATACGAAGCTCTGTCTCTTAATTAGCTGCCTGACCTTGGGAAAGTTACTACTTAATCTGTCCCTGAGTTTCCTCATCCATAAGACAGGGCAAATAAAAGTACCTACCTCACAGGGTGATAGTTAAGGAGGAAATGAGTTGGTCCCTGCAAACCTCTCAAAAGAGTATCTGGCATACAGTAAGCACTGCATAAATGTTAGCTGGTAACATATTTGTTTCCTGTGTTATGATGGGTCCCATGAGGTCCGGGGACATTTATTGTTCAATCCCTCTAAGCTCCAGACCCCCATATCCAATTGGCTATTTCACATTTTACTTGGTTGAACACAGCATATCAAATGCATTATATCCATATTGAAATATTGACAGAAGATGGGACAATGACACCTGGGGTTGCTTCAAAGTCATCCAGGAAGGGAGGACAGAGTGTCGGTAGAGGTGAAACTGTATCAGTCAAATCTTGACAACTGTTAACCCTGTATGTTGGGTATACTGAGTTTATTATTCTATTCTCTCAAATGTTGGCTATGTTTGAAGATATTCGTAATAAAGAATTAAGAACTTAGAAATCATCGTACCTCTTTCTAACCTTTCTTTCAATCTGGACCTTCTCCTTGCTCACTGTCAGTAGGTAACATTTTTTGTTCTATAAGCTGAGAATGGCAATGGGAGACTTTTTGAGAAGGGAATATATAACATCATTTATTTTTAAGTTCTTTCTAGCTGTGCATTTACAGAAATTATGATTGAAGCACTTGGGGAAGGTTATTATGATGATGGTGGTATGCAGGGTGAACTGGAGTACAAAGAAATAGAAAGACTCACCCAGTTGGGACAATTACCACTGAAGTGGAGCTTGAATAAAGGAATATTTTACCTATGCAAACTCTCTAAAGAGATCCCTGTAAATGGGTCTTATAAATCTTCTGTAGTCTAGTCTCATTATCACCTTTGCCCCTCTCTTACTGAACCCTGTAACCCATCTGTACATTTATTAATTCATTGCTATATTATGCCTGAAATTCCGTACTCAAGGCTGGAGGCCCTAGAAAAGGTGAAAGTTCTCTGTCCTCGCCTGGTCTGCAGATAAAGAGATATAGACATTGAGTCTGCTTAAACAGAGCCAAGGTCCAGGTCACCTCTAAGAGATCAAAGTGGGTCTGAAATTCTGACCTCCTTCAAGGCTTCTCCTGTTCTAGGGTGACCATATGTCCCAGTTTGCCCATGACAGTCTGTGGTCGTTGTTAAGAGCATCACCAATCACTATCCAAAGTGTCCCCATTTTAATGAGAAATTATCTGGCCACCCTTTAGGGTCCAAAGTTAATCTAAGAGGCAAAGACTCAGCCTTACAAGTAGCTCCTTCATGTGAATCCTAGAGCAGATCTAAGACCCTAGCAAGTTCTGGTCTGAGGCAGACCCCAGTGTAGGCCACCGTAAAATTGTCCTTCTAAAAACCTCCAAGGAGACGAAGAATACCTTAGAGTATTTCCACTTCAACCAAAGGAGGTCAGTGTATGAGTGAGGGGGGCGTGGAGAGTGAGAGGATGATACAGAGGGATGAAAATGCAGCAAGACAACAAAGGTCCAAGGACAGAAAGATGTGGGGCTAAACTTAAGCAGGTGTGAAGACCTGCGGGCCCACTCAGTGAATGTCAGGAAGATAATTGACCAAGAGTTTTGATACTCCCAAGTCTGATATGCACAGGTTCATGTACCAGTGAGACTATATTAGTTCTTTTTAAATTTTATTTTATATTGGAGTAGAGCTGATTTACAATGTTGTGTTAGTTTCAGGTGTACAGCAAGGTGATTCAGTTATACATATAAATGTGTCTCTTCTTTTTCAAATTCTTTTCCCATTTAGGTTATTACAGAATACTGAGCAGACTTCCCCGTGTTATATAGCAGGTGCTTGTTTGGTTATCTATTTTACATATAGCAGCGTGTACATGTCAATCCCAAACTCCCAATCTATCCCTCCCCCCACACCCTTACCCATGGTAACCAGAAGTTCATTCTCTGTATGTTTCTGTTTTGTAAATAAATTCATTTGTATCATTTTTTTAAGATTCTATGTATGATATTTGTCTTTCTCTGTCTGACTTACTTCACTTAGTGTGACCATCTCCAGGTCCAACCATGTTGCTGCAAATAGCTTTATTTCGTTCTTTTTAATGGCTGAGTAATATTCCATTATATATATGTAACACTTCTTTATCCATTCATCTGTTGATGGACGTTTAGGTTGCTTCCATGTCTTGGCTATTGTTGAAATACTTTCATAATGGCTGATGACTAGCCGTAGAAGCAAGAAATCTGGAAATTCCATCCTGGCTGCCCATGCCTTCTCAGACGGCTGGACCTTCCCACAATCGAACACCTGGAGGTTTAACATCTGGTCTAGTTGGGAACCACCAGGAACCTGGTGGCCTGGGGACCACAGAACCACCCCCTGGCTCTGTCCCTATCCGTGCCCACGCCATGCCAGTGATGGCTGTTGTTAATTTCATCCCTGGATATTTCCACAGCAGTTTAGGGTGGAGGCCTGGAGTGATTCAGAATATGAAAGAGAAAAATAAGCTGCAGAAACACAGAAGACTCTGAACCAGCAAAACTGCAGGTCAGATTCCCGATGTGCTGCCTCTCAAGAGCACGCTGCCTGTCGGGCTCGGCGTACGTCCCTTCCATCAGTCAGTGACCCCCAAGGCTGAGGCCCTTCTCTCTTCACTATCCGATGGCACCAGTCCTAGATCTTTCTCTGGTTACCACCCGGGATTTGAGGAAACGCTATCGCCTCTGCCATCGCATTCATCACTGCAATTTCTTCCCGTGTGTTAGATCTGTTTCCAGAAGAAGTTGTCAATGAAGCACTCATGGCACCGGATTTGGAGGCTGGCATTGTAAATTATAGTAATTTTTCTGCCAGCTGTGTATTGGCATCATGAGGATGATGTAATAAACAAATATTTTACAACTAAAATGTTTGTGACTGGGGTTCAGGGGCACATTGATAGTCCTGAGAGAGTAATAAAAAGGATGGATCTGGCAACCGTCATCTGTGAGGCTGGAAGGCAAAGCTTTTGTGAAGAGCGATTTTGCTTTACCACCTAGAACCCTCTAATGAGGTTGGCTTGGGTGTCTGTTTCCACTGACCTCTAGGTGCCTCTGAGTGAAACAGCCATGCTCAAGGGTTCAGGCTCCAGAGATGCTACAGCTTGCTGTGTGACCTTAGGTAAGTCACTTCCCTCTCTGGGCCTTGGCTTTCTCCCCTGGAAAGACCAAAGATTGCTCTTTCTTTCCTGAGGGAACCCCTGCTTAATGTAATACCTGGAGTTGTGAGAACTCTACTTAGTTTCTTTGTCTAATACCCTGAGTATTTCAGGGAAGCACAGGCAGGATAAAAGCCAATCGTTTCCATCACAAAAGAAGCCAATCCCTGGAGTGAAAATGACCTAGCCCTGGAGTGGGTACCTCTCCCTTCACCAAAGTTCACCTCTCCCCATCCAGGAGCCTCGGGTCCTTGGATCCCTGAGATCAGAGCTCTGCCTGTTCGTTAGTGTGTAGAGAGAAATCTGTTCTAAGTGGGCTTCCAGAAACCATGCTTTTACTGGAAGAGCAGCAGAAAGCATGACAGACCGGGCCATCAATTCACCCCTCGCGCTGGCATGATCCTTGAGTAATAGTCAATCTTTCCTACATACTCCAAAAATATTTATTTCCTATGAAGCTTCCAACGTATTTTACTACTGACCCTCATGCCCTAGGAGCACTGCTTCACACTTTTTACTTTTCTTGCCGGTTACTGAGGCAGAAAGCACCGGGGAAGAGGATTTAAACGTCTGAATAATAAAAAATATTCTTAAAAAAGAAAAGAAAAGGAAAATCTCATCACCGGTGCTTGCCCCGTTTTACTTTTTCTCAGTGGCTTCTTCCCATGCCAGCTCCCTCTTAAATATACTAGATTCATGTCCTCCAAGCTCAGATCTTCATTCTTTGCTGTCACCTCCACTTCTTCCTGCCATCTCAGGCTAGCTCTTGGAGTTTGAGGGACATTCCTCCCCTTTTTCATTTAATGGATGAGGAAATTCATGATGCCAGGGGATGGAATGGTTGCTCACGATTAACGGGGGCTAAGTTCAGGCCAAGTCCCTTGTCAATGTGGACAAAACTTCACCCTCCTCTTGAGAACCGCACACCGAAACAGTTTGCTAGATGAAATGAGTTTTATAAGCAATTCCCCAAAGACACTGGACTGTCTCCTAAAAACAAAAAAGTGAAAGATGAAAAGCAATGCCGGTAAAGATAGAATCTCTGCCCAGGACACTGGCCGTGCGCACCTGAAGACTGTTACTTAACATCCTTCAGATGTGTCACTGTTTGGACAACAGCGATCCCTGTGAGCTACTATTTGAGGAATGCCAGGCATTCTTTCAAACACTGTAAGAGAAAGGCGGTGAAGATTCTCAGAAGCTGATCAAACTCTTATGGGCTTCTGTTGGTAACAACCGTTTGCAGCACTATTCTCCCCAACGGGTTGGCAGGTCAGCCAAGGCCAAGTGGGGAGGAGGGAGGTGCCGAGATGCAGGAGGCCCAGAAGCAGCATTTGGTATCTCTGGCTCCAAGGGCACGTGTCCAGTCCTACGCTACCATGAAAGAGAGAAGGTGCTTGGTGTTCCTCAATAAACACACTTCTTTTTTTTTTTTTCCTGCGATACGCGGGCCTCTCACTGCTGTGGTCTCTCCCGTTGCGGAGCACAGGCTCCGGACGCGCAGGCTCAGCGGCCATGGCTCACAGGCCCAGCCGCTCCGCGGCATGTGGGATCTTCCCGGACCAGGGCACGAACCCGTGTCCCCTGCATCGGCAGGCAGACTCTCAACCACTGCGCCACCAGGGAAGCCCAATAAACACACTTCTTAATCTGAGCAAATAAAAAGCCAGTGGGAGCCCTCACTTGCTCTGAGAAGGCCATTTTCTCAAAGCAACTCTGGTGTGGAATGTGTATAATTAGGTACCTTTGGGGAGGTCGCCTTGCCATTGCTTCCTTCAGTCTATTAACATGGAGAAAGCACCTCTCACCACATCATCAGCTTAAACTGTTGGATCCCGTCTAATAGCCAAAGCATAGCTAATGGATCAAGTCCCTGGAGAGTTTGCAGGTGAAGGGGAAGCAGAGACGGCTATGCAGGGAAAGACAGAGGTGTGAAAGCTGGGTTTTTGTTTTGTTTTTAGCTTAATGCAATCTAAAGGCAACTTTTAAGATATAAATCAAATTCTTGTTTTCATTAGCCATGATTCTTTTCCTTCTAATTGTCACCTTTCCAAGAAACCATCTTTAATCATCCCCCTACCTAATTCTTACCACTTTGGCCCACTTCTCAGAAATTTCAGAAATGATTCAAAGTCAATACAGTAGGGAAAAAAAATATTTACTTTCTAAAGTCATTACCTTGACAGGCAAAACAAAGCATTTTCTCAATTTCATTCAGAAATACATTAAAAAAAATACATAGACCAATATGGCCTGCCCAAACATATATTTAACATGGTAAATATAAGGAATAAATTGTTTGAATATAAATATCTATAAAAAAATAAGTACATCAAAATGTAATCCAACCTCTTCCATGAGCCAGTTACATAAAGGAAGACAATTTGACTGCTTTAAATCACCACAATGTTTACCCTTCAGTGTCTCTCCTAAACAATCCTATACCATTGTGTTTCCAAAAATCAAGGTAAGGGAATCTCCTGGTTCAACTGATCTTTCTTTTCTTATGGAACAGAGCTAGTAGATTACCCTGAAAATGTTATATCTACTATTGACACATTAGACAGACTTCCATGAGGCTAGGGCTTAGTGTGGGGATTTTAGAGAGGGCAGAGTTTGGGGAAGCAATAATTAGAGGTGGGGAAATACTTTGCCAGAGTGCAACATAGGTGAGGTAGACTCATATGCATGAAACTCTTCCTGATTTACAGTAGTAACAGTTTCTTTCAATTTTGCATTTTATGAATTAAAAAAAAAAAAGTCTCTCTCTCTCTTTTTTTTTTAACTCGAGTGTTTGTCCTTAGAGTGTTTTCAATTTGTGCATTCCCTAGAAAAATCTTTGCAGGGACTTTGGAGTTTCTCCCTGAAATGTGCCAGGCGCCTGAGTGAGACACAAACACTCCCTTCGGAACCTCTTCGGGGACGCCGCCCACAAGTGGAATCTCCTCTCCTCCTCCCCCTAGGAGGAGGCCACCCTAATTTGCAGGTCACTGCATCTCTCTGCCTTCTTTGCATAGCCCGCTGTCACCCCAAAGGAGGAGAGAAACGAAAGCAGTTCCCACTGATGGAGGCAAATGAAGACGGGCTGGGGGGACTCCTTAACCTTTCCTGGAATGTTTGCACCCAGGGCGCTGGTCCTGTGCTAGTCTGGAACGAACGAGAAGTGGTCTAAGCGGGGAGGATGCATTTGCTCTGATCCCAGCCATGTGGAGAGAGCGCAGAGTCAGGCCCAGGGCTCTTGGTGGTTGAGAAGGCTTCAGACAGGCCCCGACAACCTGCCATCAGTGTGTTCGGTTGTAGGTCACTTTCTTATCTCTGTAGAGCTTGGCTTTCAGCTTGGCAACAAGAAAAGACGTTTTGATGCTGTTGCTGATGGCTTCCAACCTATTAAAACAAGACAAGAGAAAACAAATGTTATTATTTTTTTTTTCTACAAAAATCATTCCTAGGCAAAAGAAACATCTAAAATTAGAATCTGGCAAAAACAAATCTAAATCTGGATCCTGAACTTTCACCCCCAACCAAAACCCCATGTTACTCCGCTAACCTCAAGTGAAAATAAACTACCTCTTATGCCTAGAATGGCGGTAGGCGGGGCGGTGAGCAGGGAGAATAAGGGTGATATGGTCATATCTAAAGGGAATTGGGTATTAAATACAATTTTAAAGTACAATTTTTAAGGTCAACTAGAGATATTCTCTTTTCTTCTTTAGCCCTATCCTGTGGGATTGTATGGAGAGACTCACTCAGCAGAGGTTTCAAATAGCCAGGAGTGTCTTCTTAATCACATAAGAAACTGAAGGGGCTTCGTGGGAAAGAGATTCAAAAAGAGGAGGCCTACAGGCAGGCCCAAAACAATATTCTACAGCCATTAAAAAAAAATTGTTTTTGCAGGTTTCATGTTTTCTGTTTCTAGGAGAAAGAAAAAGGGAAGGACTGTAACATTGATTTAATAGTTGATGTAATGGAAGCTAATAGAAAAAAAAAGAAGATTTCCAAGTCAGTCCAGAAACGGTGATTTACGTAATCTTGCGATCTGAAGGCGCACTAGTGGCCTGAGGTTATAAATGTGGAAACTTCAACAGCACGTGGGCAGTGCTGAGGATGGCCCCACATCAGTAGTAAACAACTCGGAAGTCATTCATGACTGCCAGGCCTGTGCTTATAATACTTGGATCCTAGGACTTCTTGCCACTGGATTTCCGGGAAAAGCTGCCACTGACCATGATAGGGAGACGTAGAATATGGGGCGGATCTGAAAGCAGGATTCCTCCCTGCAGCTTGTGAATTCCAAAATGTTTAGGATTTGGGAGACTTCTCACTCTAAAACTGCTCAGGGGGCTTCCCTGGTGGCGCAGTGGTTGAGAGTCCGCCTGCCGATGCAGGGGACGCGGGTTCGTGCCCCGGTCCGGGAAGATCCCACATGCCGCGGAGCGGCTGGGCCCGTGAGCCGTGGCCGCTGAGCCTGCGCGTCCGGAGCCTGTGCTCCGCAACGGGAGAGGCCACAACGGTGAGAGGCCCGCGTACCGCAAAAACAAAACAAAACAAAACAAAAAACTGCTCAGAGCAATCCTATGGTATTACTAATCCAGATCCCAGCTCATGATTAAAAAATGAGAAAGCTTTTGGGAATGACATTGGGTCTCCACCAAATGCATTTCCCTATTTAAAAAGTAAATAAATAAACCTGAAAAAATGGCATGTTCTAACTCTCACCAACCCTGCCTAATGGCTTTATTTTCCCTTTGGCCATTTGAATAACTGCTGTGTTTTGAAGAATTTGATTATATGTGACACTTTAATTTAAAAAAAACCCAAAACTCTCCCTGAAAGGATTTCTAATTTCTCAGGGAAAGCTGTAAATATATTGACTCAGAGAGGCAAAAACTAGATGTGACCAAACGACAGAGGTGTCTCTAGATAGATTTTGTCTGGAAAATCTACCTTTAGGATGAGTGGTGTGTGTGCTAAAAATCACCAAAGTGTACAGAGGGCAGCAGTCTGCATTCAAGGCCTTCAAGAAAACATTTGAGAGGGATTCCTTTGCTCTCTATAATCTAGAGAACACAAAGATTCCCCTTTTCTTTGTTACTGTCCTCTGGGCCTTTCTCCCATCAAGGCAAGAATGACTAGGAGAGTAGACCATTCGTAGGTGACGGGGACCAGCTGTTCTTAGGAGCCTCTTACCTTCTTATTTTCCTTCCCTCCACCAGCTGCTGATGAAGACCCTTCTCTCCAAGCTTGGAACAGTCTTTCCCTTTCTCTTGTTTATTCCAGCCTTTCTCCATGGTGTCTTGGTCCCTGTTAAAATACACACAGGGAGAACGTTTCAGCAATAGGAACTTCAGTTGTTCTCAATGCCTCTGTTACTCTCTTTTAAACAAGAAGACAGCATCATAAGAGGAAGATGGTTAGGAAGGCATAAAACTGAAGGAAAACAAGGGTGTTTCTACTCACCTGAGTTCTTTTCCTGCTTGGCAAAAATTCCAGCACTTCTTGTCTTTTTGGCTAGCACATTGGCATCTCTTCCTGTGGTCTGTTGCCTTTGTAGGAAAGAAATCCTTTAAGGATCGCTTGGTCCTAGAGGGGCTTCCGAGTCCATATGGAACAATGTGCCTATCATGGAAAGAGAGGAACAAAAGTTATGAGCATGACCGATCGTCTCCAGAGGTTGCATTCTTTGGGGCAAGCTCCTGAGGAGCTCACACCACAGGATTTGGCAGCGAGACTCAGAAGAGTCAAATGTTGCTAACAGTCAGGATGGCATGCCGGTCAATGGCCTCAAGTGTGTGGACCCAACCAGGAGAAAATCAGTTTTTCTAAGTCAATGAAATTCCATGTCAACTCTCAACACAGCAGCCTTGTCTTTTGGCCGAAATTATGACATCTCTGCTTTGGTATCTGTTTCATATTTTCTTCCTTTTTCTGACTCTCTACTTAGTTAACAGGTCTTGGGGGTGGGGGTGGGGGACTTCCATGCAAAACCATGACTCACAAGATTTCGAAAACCGATTTTCAATTCAAGTGATACATGATAACGCTAAAAGGGCCCCCTGAGGAGGCTGGGGGGGACACACTACCGTGTGCACGGTTCACGCCAGGTTTGCACACCTCCTGTGATTTGGTGATTATCGTACAACTGTAGAGGGACTCCTCATCAGAAGGCTGTCCAGTAATTTCCATTGTGTCCACTGTGATTCTCACCTAAAGAATAAAGTCCTCCCCTTGGAAGTATCACCTTACTAAGTATGAGGCTCGCTGTGGTTTTTGTTTGGTTTGATTTGATTTTGTTTGCACTTCAGTCATCCCTCACCATAACAGGACACCACAGGCACAATCAATGCATTTTTGTTTAGGATTCCTTCTGATGGGTGAACTACTTTTCTGGGGGAGATGGGGGAAACTGCTTTTTTCGCTCGGGAGGCAGAAGGGAACTCTAAGGACCGCGTTTCTACTGCTGTGTTGAAATAGGCTTTTCCAAAGCGGGGACTTGGGACACCCAAGTTCTAGGTCTCGCTCTACCATAAATTCATCCTGGCAAGTGACTTCAACATTTCGGGTCTTAGTTTTTCTATAATTAAGATAAAGACATTAGACTATAACTCTCTATAATCCTTTCTGCCTCTTCAGTCTATACCCTCCCATGAGAAGCACAGGTTGGACCAAGCCACATATGACCTCGGTAACGTTTTCCCTAAACCCAGGCAGATCCCAAAGGAGAACATTCTCCCCGGAGGCCCAACACGAAGTTTCTCCACCGAGACGTGTGGTAGCCTCCTGAGGGGCATTTTCCCCACTGGGGCACTTTCCTGTGGTCAGAAATGCTACCCTCAGAGTCCAAACCCAAAAGTAACGAGAGTAACTGGGCTCCAGTCTCCCGTGAAGCTGGAGGGGAGGAAGCCTAGAGTAACGATGCCCTCTAGAGACTCACTCTGGAGTGTTGACCCAAATGATGTCCAGGTGGCAGAAGTAGACGCATTCTTTATCCATCAGGGAAGAGCAGGAACAGCGCTTGGTCCGGCGGGGCCTCCAGGGCGCACTGGGAGAGGGCTTCTCCCCTCCGCTCTCGGCTCCTGTGCTGAGCTCGGCACCCAGGACCGCTGGGGAGACAAAGAGCAGGTCAGTGGGCGGCGTCTCCCCCAAGGCCCAAAGGCACACTGGTCACAGCGTCGATGCCACATCTAGCAGAGCAGATAAAAGCAGATGAAGCACCCAGCCGGCCTCCCGCAAGAAACACCGAGCAAAAAGGACTCTATTATTTTCCCTCCTTAACATGACTTCACCTTTATCGCCACTGGCTTATCCAGCTTCAGAGAGATTATACAAGTGCAGGGGAAACAACCACCTGAAAAGGGACTTACCAGCCCCTTGAAGCAGCCTTCAAGGAAATGCTTAGAAATACTGCCTGTTAGACATTTGGGTTGGCTTCTGCATGGAACTTAGCACAACCTACAGTGGCTTAAAATTGGCTGATGACCAAAAACCTGAAACTAAATAAATCATACTGCCTTTTCCTAGACTCAGAGCCACTTCCTCATGTGGAATGACCTTCCGTTTAGGGCAGCACCCACCACTTCACACCTGTGTAAGGCCGGGAGTAGCCCAGATGAGACACACCTCTTGAACTTAGGTGGAGGTCCAGAGCTTCGGGGAGGTGATTGGAGAGAGAGAAGAGAAATCAGCTCTACAGTAAAACCACTGACCTAAGGGAAAAGTGAGCAGCAGCTCCGGGGACCCAGGCAAGGTTCCGTGGGTTTTGAATTCTGAATCCCCGGAGCAGGATGGTGTGGGCGGGATTTGCCGTCTCCCCTTCCCCACGGCAGCATGCTTCCTCTTACTGACAAGTTAGCCACGCAGCTTATCTGCCTAATTTTGTACATCTCAAATGATCAGACACATTCCAGGATTTTCATTCCCTTGACATCCTTTCTCTTCAGTCAGGGTCATGAAAAGACAAAAAAGTGCACTGACCCTAAAAGAGGGAAACGGGCAGGTGCACACATACTACCTAAATCCTTCAGCAGCCGAGATTTATCCTAGCTTCCCTCCCAAGACAGGTGAATAAAACTGGAAATAGAGCCCACACTGTTCTGAGTGCCAAAAACTTGCCGAAAGAAATCTAAAGTCAACAATGACAATTTTCAAGAAAACATCTGCTTCACCCTGAAACCGCCTGGGGGCGGTTTTCACCAGGCTGTTCTGCAGGTGACTTTACTGCTCATCCATTGCTTGAATGCCTTGAATAAAATTCCTTGGCTTCAAGCTGAAACGTTTAAATATTTCACACATTAACACACTATTAAAGCAGTATTTGAATAAGATATAAATTCCTATATGTCCTATTACCTGTATGAACACATATATTGCAAACATACATTTAGCTAGATTACATCTCGCTTTAATTGAGTCATATTTTTAAAAGCCAAGGCAATAATAATAATGTTATTTTAATGCTAGAGGAGCAATGGTCTTCAACAGAGGATTTTTTTTTCCACTAGAAAATATAAGCACCTTTGGGCAATAATTCCCCTACACTTGATTTCTGAGCGGCAGTCATAAAAAGAAATGGGGGAAAACACAGAAGCAAGAAAAGCATTAAGGTGGAAAAGAAGACGGCAGCATTCAGGGATTTACAAGTCAACGTGCCTACCTGCTTCTGGAGCTCCTTGGAAAGCCACAAACAGCAGAGCGAAAATCACGGGGAAATAATCCATTCTGGAAAAAAAGGGATCAAAATCCTTCCCCACTGCGAACTAAACCCGAAGGTGTGGGGGGAAAACGCAGAAAAAAACAGCTTCAGTTCCTTCCGAGCGCTTCGGGTTCTTCGGATCTCAAAGTGATCCTTCAGCCCGAATGCTCTTTAATGGGGAGAAAAAAGAAGCGTCTGCCAGGAGAGAAGGCAGTGGGAGCGGTCCGAGGACGCACGCGGTGGCGGCCGTGGCGCACGGGGACCCGGGGACCCTGGCGGCGCTGGTCCCAGCGCAGAGGCAGAAGCGCGTCTGACCTGGACAGCTCTCGGCCGGCTTTTTATACTGAACCCCTATAGAGCGGGGGTAAACAGCTCCAATTTTATTCCAGCCCCAGACAATGTTATTGTGTCATTAGTCACCACCAGGCAACGTGCAGCCGGAGATAAGGCCGGGCTCTAAAGGAAATCACTGCTAACTTCAGAGGCAGACGCCCGCCGTCTGACAATTCGGGGCAGGGCTAAGAAAAAGAAAATACCCATTGGAGACCTTTGGTAAACCTGCCCGTGCAGCGCTGCCGTCTGCTTCCCCTTTGCAAGCTGCCAGCCCCGGAGTTCAAGCATCAGAAGAGAGACTCCAGAAAAGTCATACCATTGGTATGAAAAGTATGAGCTACAGTTTAAATAGATTGTATTGTTGTGTGCGGGGGAATTTTTTTTTAATTGTTGTTCGCTTCATTTGCCTTTTATGTCTCTCCGATTTCTTAGTGCTGATCAGTCCAGGGGACGCTCTCGCTGTTTACTTACGCCTCCCCCCGCCCCCGACTCGGGGTCAGATCATTTTGGCAGATAGATGGACGCACTTTGCTCTTTCTTCCAGCCCCCGCCCACCAAGGCTGTTCGGCTCAAGTTCTTTGCGTCCACAGTGGGAAAGATAGGAGAGGGGTTGGCAAGAAAAGGAAGTTTTTTTTTTTAAAAAAAAAGGATCCTTGTAGGCACATACCCAGTCCTTTCAGGATTGCTGATCAGAAGCCCCCATCAGCTTTTCTTTTTGCGCCCACCCCCTTCCCGTCCCCGGATCCCCCCACCTGCCGGGGCACCAATCTAAAGAAATAGCGAGAGAGGAACGCCAGAGGGAGACGAAGAGCTATCGGGGCTGATGTTTGAGGAAAAAAAGCCACAGCCTTGGCTTCCAAATAACAGAAGGAAACGCAGCCACCTGAGGTGGGAGCCTAGAAAGGGAGGAATGACACCTGACGCGGAAAGCGCGGTTGCCCCTCGGAATATTCCATTTACTCCCTACATCGGGACAGCTTTTCTGGGTCTTTGTTTTCCTTTGGCTTTTTCTTGTAAGTCGAAGGGGTGTTCTTGCAGAGGGTTAAGTATTGGGAAGGAGGAAATGCCCGCCCTGAATAAGGGAGCAGACGATACCTCGCCTTTAATAATGTGCTTATGTTTTCAAAGCAATTTCCTGTCTATGTAAGCACGAAATACTCCTTGAGGTCCTCACAGGGCAGTCACTGCGGAGGAAACAGCATGCTGCAATGTGTACAGCAGAACGTGAATGTAAGACATCTGGCTTTTTCAATTAGCCTCATTTGTCAAGTGAGAAAGCTGCGGTCCCCAGAATTTCCCTGCTCCATCAAAGTTCTCGGTGTGCCTGAGGAAGGCCCATGGGATAAAGGTAGAGCACCTTCCCTGCACACGAAAAAGACGTGTCTACGTCTAGCTCCTAGGGACACCATCAAATAGATGCTGCTTCCATTTCCTCACCTTGTTTTACTCTAATCCACCCACCCACACCCACCCACACAAACACGCACACGCAGGGGTTCAAATGCAGACTCGTTTGCCGTTCTCAAGAGGGTCCCACAGAACCATTTCCTCCTCCTCTCTGTTTATTCTTCACCCCTAGAATCAAAAGGACAGATTTTATCCCAACACCTAAGCCGTGGACCTGGGCACACTTGGTCTGCCTGGACATGCCTCAAAGTCACAGCTGGGGGGACAGTAGCGGTAGCAGATCCGTAATGAGATCTGTCCCCTAAAGCAGCCACTGCAGCCAGAGTGGAGGTGGGAGGAGGAAGGGACCCTCCCCCCCCACATCCACACCCAGAGAGGCCTCCCCCGTGTCCCCAGGGGTCTCTGCTTGGGCCCTCGGCCCCTCCTCTATATGCTTGCCTCAGTCCAGCCCCAGGGGCCGGGGAGGGCACAGCTCCCCCTGGACTCAGTGGCAGCCAGCAAGGAGCCAGCTCTGCTGGCCTCAGCCCTGGCCAGTGCGTTCCGACTTCTTCCCATCCGCAGAACACAGGAGCGCAGAAGAGAGCTGACATCACATTCACAGGATCCAAGCTTCCCCCAGGGAGGGAGAGGTGGCCTGGGAAATATGTCTTGGCAGGGGTCCCACCCCGACGCCCCCAACTCTTTTTTTTTTTAACCTCCTGGAAACTTTAACAAAACACTGGCCACAGTCAGGACCAACCTGTCCTCAGCTCCTCCCTGGAAACTACCGCCCGGTCCCTCCCAGTCCCTCCAGGTCCAGCCTGGGCCACCCTCCGGCAGGCAGGGAAGCCCATCTCTCGACGCCACACCCACCTCGCTGAGGTTGCCCAGACAGGTGCCAGCGGCGCCCAGCGCTCAGGTGGAGAAGTGAAGCAAAATGAAACTGCCCACAAGCCTTCCCACAGCCCGCCCGCCCTCCTCTCCTGTGAACTATTTGAATGACAAATAAATACAAAACGTGGGCAGCAGTGATCCGCCCCGAAACCGTCACCCCCGGCCTTCTGCTCAAGTCAATGCGCAGGATTTCACATCCGGGAGGGTCGCATTGTTCCAAGGCCCATCTTGCCCCCATCTCTTTGAATCGTGAGTTTCCAAGACGCACCCTCACGTGGGTGTGCATGTGCGCGTTTCCGTTTTTCTTTGTGTGACTTGGGGCAATGGTGGTATCTGCCTTCCCTGTCTGTCCATCTCTCCACTTCCCGCTCTTGCAGCAGCCTCTTTTCTTCCTAGAGGAGGAAAAGCGTTGGGGGGGGGGGGGGGCTTTCTCTGCAGAGAAGGCAGCTATCCTCCTGCCAGCTGCCCAACAAAACATTTTGCCAAGAAGCAAGAGCGGGAGGGAGGAAGAACCCCAACAGACCAGTTTTACAAGTTAGATGCTGCCGCTGCTGCTCTGCCCGAAGCCTTGCTGGGGAGCGTGGAGGAGATGAATAGGTTAAAGTTGCTGGACAAAGTAATAAAAGTGGAGATCCCAGGCTTCCCTGGTGGCGCAGTGGTTGAGAGTCCGCCTGCCGATGCAGGGGACGCGGGTTCGTGCCCCGGTCCGGGAAGATCCCACATGCCGCGGAGCGGCTGGGCCCGTGAGCCATGGCCGCCGAGCCTGCGCGTCCGGAGCCTGTGCTCCGCAACGGGAGAGGCCATGACGGTGAGAGGCCCGCGTACAGCAAAAAAAAAAAAGAAGTGGAGGTCCCACCTCCATCACCAACCCCCAGCCCAGCCCTCCAGGACCTAGCAGGTGAAAGGCTCTCTGCAGGCACAGTCCGCCTCAGAGAGGAAAGGGAAGGGAAGGGAAGGGAGAGAAGAGGTAAAGAAGATGGCCTTTTCCCCCAATAGAACAGTCTTCTGTTGCTGTTCTTGCTTTTAATGTTACACTTGAATACTGGAAACTGTTTGATAAAGTATTTTTTATGTGTTTCTTTCTGTATCATCTCTTGCTGTGTATTAATAGATAGCTATAAATAAAACACCCTGGGCCCCAAGTACAGATACTACACAGTAGCAAACTGTACTGTTTTTAGCACTCCTCAGCTTTGCTGTTTCTCAACTTCTGCGTAAAACAATTTGCAACTTTGCCCAGCCAATAAATCTGGGGCGAGATGTGGCAATGAGCTCAGCAAAAAGAACAGCCGTTAGGTTGCTTGATGAGAGAGAGCACGAAGCATAGAGAGCTGGCTTAGTGTGGGCTCAGTGAAGCTGTCCAGGCCACTAGCTCGATCATATATTGTTGACTATTTTACATTCCTACTTTGCACAGCACTGTTGTGAAAGACTGTGTAATACGGACATTACCCCATGACATATTACACACCTCCAGGAGTCATGAACAAACACAGCTTCTCCCTGTGTCCAAAATCAAGTGGTATTTAGCACAGGAAACAGGGCGTTGCTCCGCAGAGATTCATCCCGTGTATCTAAACGCATAGAACTTAAGAGTTCGTCGATAGAAAATGTGGTGTATGTATGTACACCACATGGAATACTTCTCAGCCATAAACGAAAACGTGGATGGACCTAGAGGGTATCGTGCTAAGTGAAATAAGTCAAACAGAGAAAGAAAATACCATATGATTTCACTTATATGTGAAATCTAAAAAACCCGAAACAAACCAACAAAAATAACAAAACAAAAACAGACTTGTAGATGCAGAGTTCAAACTGGTAGTTGCCAGAGGGGAGAGGGTAGGGGACCAAGTGAAATAGGTGAGGGAGATGAAGAGATACAAGCTTCCAGTTATGAAATAAATAAGTCATGGGGAGGTAACGTACAGCGTAGGGAACATAAGTAATAATAACTTTTGTGATAACTTTGTATGCTGACAGATTATCACTAGGCCCGTCACGATACTCATTTTGTAATGTATAAAATTATCAAATCACTATGTTGTACGCCTGAAGCTAATATAATATTGTAAGTCAATTACACTTCAATAAAAAAGAAAAAAATATGCAACTTTGCTTCCCCAACACTTTCATCCATAAGACGATGACAGATAGCAGCTGTTTAGCTTAAAAGAATATGTCCAATTCTCTAACCCAGCGTTTCCCAAACCTCAGTCATTCATAAACCTCTTTCACAACTTTTGCCATATTGGTGTGCCACCCATATATTTTTACTGAATATTTTTCTTTCAACTGACTTACTTCTTTTACTTGAATAGTTTTAAGGAAACTTTCTATTGCTTCTATCCTAAGCAGTTATATATATGGAATCATGGTCTGTATGGTTAAATAATATACATTTTATATGGTTAAATAAGGCACCTGAAATCATGGTTTAATACATGTTAGAATAAACATCATTATTGTGTGCTCCTTAAGCTATTAGAAATAAAAAGTGTTCTGCCATGTACTGTCACCTGATATACCAACACCAGCATGCTTACCACTCCTGGGGAACACCATTCCTTCCAATCTGATGTCTTATGTCTTATTATGTTAAGAATTAAGCCCTGGTTTAATTCCCCTCTCTGACCTCTACTTTCAAGATAATCTCCAAATATTCTACGTCAAAACTCTCATATGGGGCTTCCCTGGTGGCGCAGTGGTTGAGAGTCCACCTGCCGATGCAGGGGACACGGGTTCATGCCCCGGTCCGGGAAGATCCCACATGCCGCGGAGCAGCTGGGCCCGTGAGCCATGGCCGCCGAGCCTGCGCATCTGGAACCTGTGCTCCGCAACGGGAGAGGCCACAACAGTGAGAGGCCCGCGTACCGCAAAAAAAAAAAACCCTCTCATATGGATGCATTCCAAAGAAACAGAAGTTCTGGCATTCAGAATCTAGAAAAACAAGGAGTCCACATCCAAAAAGTTCCTAGTTCATACTTCCCCTTGGTTTATCACTTCAATGTTTTGGTAGTTGCCTTTTATCTTATTTTGATCCTGTATCCCAAATTTAAATATCCTCTCTGAGTGTTTACACACACACACACCCCCCACATGTGAGCCTATAGATTGAAATGAGATAGTAGTTGTAATATTTCACACATCAGGGAGACCAGAAAAATGCGACAGCCAGTAGCTGCCTCCTCATGTTTTTCTCTTTAATTTTAATTCTATGTCATTCATGATATGTTGGAACTGAAAAGATTCTGATGCAGCAGTTAAAAAATAAGACTACTTGGAGGTGAGTGGAATAGAGTCAAGTGATTTCATTAAACCTAATTTATGTAGTCATTCTAGACAAGCTTTCCTTCCACATGTTTGAATGGGATAGTAAAAGGAAATAATTCTGGAAGGCAGGTGCCATATAAATAAGATGGCTACCTTCATGTTTTCTTAAGCAAACTGCATGTGTGTGACATTCAGGGCGGTGACTGTGGTTAAGTCCGCTGTTGTCAGAACCCTTTTCATGACACCATTTCATTTCAAATTATGCATGTCTTTTTTGGTTTTTAAAAGTTTCCTGTAGAATGGTGGTTATCATGGATGGAGGTGAGGTAGGTGAGGGAAATGGAGGGTGATGTTGGTCAAAGAATACAAACTTACAAGATGAATAAGATCTGGGGATGTAAGGTGCAGCATGGTGATTATAGTTAGCAATACTGTATTATATGCTTGAAAGTTGCTAAGAGGGTATATCTCAAATGTTCTCACCACAAAAAAGAATGGTAATTATGTGACGTGTTACCATCAAATGGTAATTATGATGAAGGTGTTAGCTAAAGCTACAGTGGTAATAATTTGCAATATGTAAGTGTATCAAATCAACACCTTGTACACCTTAAACTTACGTTATATGTCAACTATGTCCCTATAAATCTGAAAAAAAAATTTTCTTTCGCACCTCATATATAATGACAAAACATACGCCAGAGGTCTTAGCTCTTTCCCAGCTTTGGTGTAATAAAACTCCTTTGGTATCCTGCTGACATTTACAAAGCTACCCTAGGAAAGTAGCAAGAAAATGATTCATTCGAAATTCATTTTTATATTAGAAATCGGAAAGCTTCCAGTATTCAATTTCACGCGCACATATGTTCATTGAGTCCCCACGGGTGCTAAAAGCAGTTCTAGGCACTTTGTGGTTTCCAAGTTCGATGACTTCATATTCATCAGTCAACAGACTGACATAGGATTAATAAAAGCCACCAGGGGAAAAGCAACACCAGGGAGGAAAAAGGACAATCATTGAGGTGGGAAAGCTAAGGTACCTACAAGAAAGCAAGGGATATGATGATACTAGGTACTGAATGATTCAAGGAGTAATCACGGAATGAAAGAGGCTGAATGAATGTTTTAAAAGATAGCAGGAAAGATCTTCAAAGATGAGAGGAGTTAGGAGCTGTGGCAAAGAGGCTAAGAAGGGGCAGGGAATGTCAGCAAGATGGTTTGGTTATTGGATTGACAGTTTCACTGGGACCAGATGGCTGATGATGATGAAAGAGAGAAAGAGTGTATAGGTGATATATATGGTTAATATTTCTAATATCTCTGTAATGTGCCAGCATAACGTACAAGGTCTATAGTTCTCACACTCTGAAATCCTAAGGATGGACATGGGGCACAAAAAGGAAAAGCCACGGAAACCATGAAGAACTCCTTCCTAGTGAATAAGCTGAAATGATTTTGACAGTTCATTGTATGGACTATGTCACCATTAGAAGGTCTGGATTTTATTTGTATTAGAAAATATTAAATGAGTTAAAATTATTCCCATATTTTGCAAATCGCCTTTTTAGATTCAGTCATTTGCAAGAGGGGGAAAATCTTCATATGGAGTTTTAGAAACGTTCTCTGACTGCCTCCATTTCTTCATGTCCCCTTCCTTTCGTGAGAAAAGATTTGATACAAGGATTATTTTTATTACTCTCATCTGCTGCCTACCTACAAGTAATTCAAGTCTCCCTCTTTAAACAATGATTTTGATAAAAGTAAATTTCTCTTCAAATAATATATTTTCTTAAATATGAGTATGCAGTGAAAAAGGGAAAATAATTACTGGTTGTCATTGTAGGAAAAGAAATTTGGGCAAAAGGGGGTTACATTTTTAAAGGGGCATTTGGATTCATTGAAAAATGCTAATTTACTTTCACAAGTTCCAGAATATATCTACCGCTAAGGGTTTTGTTTGATTTGGCATTTGCACTTTTTTTAGTTTGTTCTTTTGATGGGAAAAAAAAAAACACTTTTTGGACTGGTTACAAGAATAATTTTCCCGTAAATTGATGCCTTTAAATTTTGTTTTTCTGTGAAGCTTAAAAAACACCTGTATACTTTTCGTTCATATTGTTTAATATCTATTAATTATTGTCTTTCTGAGTGTGGTTTTTACTAAGGACAGTGAGATAAGTCAAAAGACATTGAAGGACTTTCTTTTCTACATGTGACTCACAAGAGCAAAGAATGTGGAGTGATGACATTGTGTTTGTTGCTACCTTATTATGTTGATTTTATTTTAGAGAAATATGGGGAAAAGAAAAATGGAATAAAGTGAAAGCTTCTAGGAGGTGTTTGCTTATGGCTGAATTTCAGGCTACGGTAGGACTCCAGGGAAAGCGGTATTGAAGACTCACTTTATTTAATTTTTTGTCTCTTTTTTGTTGATTTACAATATTATATTAGTTTCAGGTATACAACATAATGATTCAATATTTTTATAGACTATACTTCATTTAAAATTATTATAAAATATTGACTATATTCCCTGTGCTGTACAATATATCCTTATAGCTTATTTATTTAATTTTTTCAAGTATAGTTGATTTCCAATGTTGTGTTAATTTCTGCTGTACGGCAAAGTGATTCAGTTATACATATATATATATATATATTCATTTGCATATTCTTTTCCACTATGTTTTAATCACGGGATATTGACTATAGTTCCCTGTGCTGTACAGTAGGACCTTGCTGTTTATCCTTTCTCTGTATGATAGTTTGAATCTGCTAATCCCAATCTCCCAATCCATCCCTTCTCCAGCCTCTCTGCCTTGGCAACCACAATTGTGTTCTCTAAGTCTGTGTGAAGACTCACTTTAAGAGGAGGAAAAGAGGGGCAGGAGGAAGGTCAGGCATGAAGCCGTGGCCCAGTTCTCAGCCCTCCTTCTTCCTAGGATGTGAGGGAAGCAGGGAAGTATGACTTAGAGAATCTTGAAACTGATAATGTCCATGTAAAGCACATTATCTTGCTACAAAGTAGAAAAGATTTGGGGAACTGCGAAGTAGCTTGTTTAAAGACTTTTTTCCAAAGTTGTTTCAAGACCAGTCAGGGAGGGCTAAAGTTTTCTAGATAAAGCCGTTAACAGCATTGTTTCTTTCTGGCTGTTCTTTCTCCCTCAACATCCATTCTATTTTTGTACATTATCTGGAAGAAACTATCTTTTTGGACTAATGACCAGGTCTCTGCACCAGCAGCCTCCTTTTTCCCAATTCTCTCCCATCACCCTCCCCTTTCCAAGGAGCATTTTGCCACTTTATGGTGACTTGAATCCCACAAAATGGGCCACAGAGTACAGGTTCCCAACACACACACAGATTTTCAACCAAGCACCCACCTCCCCTCTTTGAATGATTAACATCTACTATATATATATATATATATATATATATATATGTTGAGATGTGGATTGTTTATTTCCTCCTCTCAAAGGATGACTGGAAAACACCTAGGACAGTTTAATCCTAATATCCTTTTTAGTTTCTTTCAATCAAATGTATACCTACTTTATTCCTCTCACTTAAAGATAAGATGATATGGGTTCAAAACCCTAGCTACATGACCTAACACATGATAAATAAATAATAGATTCTTAGTAATTTTTCAAGGGCTTTGTTTTCTTCCAAGGAACCCAGAATCTGAAATGCACAGCCACCTTTGGAAGAGCCAACACCCACTAAGTTAAGAGAAGGAGGAAAAAGAACGCATTGAAAAAAATAGAATCGACGGAGGGAAAATGACCCAATCTACGGTTAAGCCAGAATGCCAAATTATGAGAGCACCCAATCCTTAGGAAAGTGAAACTCTTAATAATAACATGGTCCAAATGTAAGTTATACAACTTATTAGGAACTCGCATCGACTAATTAAACAACCCCTCACTCAGCAAAGTACTTAGTCTCTCTCTGTCTGCCTTTTCCCAATATAAAAGGAGAAAATATCACCTGCTACTTATCTCAAGATGCCTAAATGAAAGTGTTTAGCTGAGGCTCTTTAGTTGAGACAACCATGTCAATTAGACAGGTTTAATTAGTGAGGTATACAGAGATCCCCGTCAATTCCTTTTAAGTCAAGGATCCAGAAAAAAAGAACAAGTTGTTGTCAAGGGCAGAATGTAGAAAAAGAAGTAAAGAAAAGCAGAAGAACAGTTTTATATAAGCTCTATTACTGGATGCTGACTAGGGAAAAACACTTTAATATCAGAATCATAAATATTGGCAGAGATCTTTAATTTGAAAAATCAAAAAACAAACACAAACCCTGAGACACTGTGTAAACAGATATCTGAAAGAGGAAGGATTAGGCAATCAGAATGAAGGCATGGTTTCTAGATTGAGCATATGAGATCTTAATTCTAGCTGAAAATGTAGGACTCAAGCTATGCAGGGGCAGTGGAGAAAACATAGTTTGTAAATATCTACAAAAGAAAAAATTATCAGAGGAAAAAAGCCCCTTTCACTTTAATGGACTATAGTTGTTTCTTTATATGAGGTGAAATTTGTTATAGAAGTTTTCCTTTGGGCTGTATAGATGTTAAACCATTCATACATAAAGCAAAGCACTAAATGCCTTAAGTGAGAAGATAGAGAATGAAAACTTTTGATTTTCTCATTTATGACAATATGTTTAAAAAATTGTCAGATATGATTAAAAACAATAGTGTATGTAAAATGTTATTGTGGAGTATGAAATTATTAATAATGAAAATATGCTATTAGTAAGACCAAGTTATTATAGATTATAAAGAAAGAAATGTTCTCTCCTGGTCATTATTTTTATATTATTATAAGTCCCAGAAACACAGAAAGCAGAGCTGGTACTACTCATCTTCATTGAGAACATAGGTCTTAAAGACCCTTTTATTGTTCTGCTTGAGTATTTTTGCAAGTTTCAGCTCACTCCAGAAACTAGCTTTTCTTTTATTTTATCGCAGAACTATTTTTTCACAGATAGATTAAAGCCATGTTTACATCTGTACTTGGTTATATTCCTCTCCTTACATTTTTTATGTGTGGTTTTTACAAGCAACTCCAATAAGACTTCTTCCTGGTTTATTATACAAATTTCGATCTCTCTTTTTCCTTCTTTTTTTCTTTTTTTTTTTTTTTTGTGGTGCGCGGGCCTCTCACTGCTGTGGCCCCTCCCATCGCGGAGCACAGGCTCCGGACGCGGAGGCTCAGCGGCCGTGGCTCACGGGCCCAGCCGCTCCGCGGCATGTGGGATCTTCCCGGACCGGGGCACGAACCCGCGTCCCCTGCATCGGCAGGCGGACTCTCAACCACTGCGCCACCAGGGAAGCCCTCTCTTTTTCCTTTTTTATCAAAATGGTTTCTGATTGGGTTTCTCATAGCTATACTTTATTGAGTCACATTTTTAACCCTCTCATTCTTCTTGAACAGTTTCCCTTTTAACAATCTTGGAGGTTGATACCTAGTTTTTTGTTTTTTGGTGGTTTTTTTTTTGACTTTCCAGAAATCTATGGTGTCTGTCTGCACCTTCTTTCACTGTTGAAAGGAATAGTAGGTTGCAGTTTCATTTAAGGTTCTTAGGATCTTTGTTTCACCAGTCAGATTTTCCTACTCAGTTCAAATTTTCCTAATGGCGTCTTTCTGAGAAATGACATTGCTGAGCAAGAGAGTGTAAAATGAGAGATAAGAGGGAATCTGTTCTCAGACTCCCTGACTCAGCAAAATTTATCCTACACCAGCCCTACATTGCTCTCTCTCTGGCTCCTGATCCCATCCTTCCAGTGTGTAAGTAAGTGCTCATTTTAGCTCCTGTCTTGGTTTACAGGCTCCTATATCCTCCATCCCAACACTTCATCTTCTAGTTTCCAGCTCAAGCTAACCCCCAACTCCAAACTCTAATGGACCCCTCCCTCAAACTGACTACCGACACTGAGCTGCTCTGGGTGGCTTCAGGAGTGGACAAATCTGCCCATCCCATCTCCATTTCTAGGGACCAACTTTCTAAGATGTGCCTCCTCTTTTTGTCTCTGGTACAGTGTGCTGTAATTTTCAAAAAGCACTGAGCTTGAATTGAAAATAGAATTTGCACTGTTGAGTTAAAAAAAAAAAACACTATTCCTGTCTCTTTAGATCTTTAAGGTAGGGGGAGAAACAGCCAGACAAGTAAACAGATACATAAAAATTGACAAGTTCAGCCAAGGGCTGTACAAGCAAAAACTCCGATGGTTTTATGACACTAAATTGGGAGTTTAGCTGCAAACACTGCCAGAGAAAGGGGGAAAAAATAAAAACGTAAACATTCAGGTGGAAAGGCAGTATTCTTTCAAAAAGCAAGCCAAGTGTTCAACTTTATGAAGGACTCAAGTATTTAAGTTAGCTTTTCCAAGAGAATTTTAAATATAGAACTTGAAGGAAAAGTAAGTATATAGTGTGAGTGACATATATAAAAGGTCTATGTGGCTGTGACTGGTCTCAGAAGGGAGAGTGACCAGGCATCAGGGATTAAAGGCCCTCGGGGACCCCCAGGAGCTGCCCCAGCAATGCTGTTGCAAGGATGAAGACCGGCGGATCACAGCCCCTTCTCGACCTGACACAATTTAAGAAAAGGAGAGGGAATGGCCAGCTACCCAGTGGCCTGAGAAAAGCAGAGATCCCCGAGAACTGATGTCATTGGCTGAATTTTAATCCAGAGAAAATACTCAGTGAGTTTACCTGGGTAATTATTGTAAATAATAATGATTGCCAACAAACTTTGTGAGCTGTAAGCTGTCGAGGCTAACGGTACCAACAATGAGTATTTGGAGGATAATTGGGTTTGTCTCCTTCTCCACCTAGATGCTTTCTAGCCAATTTTTAGTGGTGAGAAAAGAGGAGATATAATATAAATCAGTTAATTTTCTAACCCATTAAGTGTTGTAGTAAAAAAAAATTCATGCAGAAGAAATTAGACTACCAGCCAGCACTTATAATAAAGGGATAATCTGAATTGTGGTGCATAACTAAGTCCCAGTCCCTCGTTCCTTATCATCCCACATAATCAAGAATCCAAAAATAAAAATAAGAATCATGTGTCAGTCCTCTGAATGCTGCCTTGATGGCAAAGGGGCCATGGAGCAGTGGGAAGCACACGACGTCCAGGGCTGCAGTGAATTCCAGCCCTACCACCTCCCAGATTCCATTTTCTCCTCTGGAAAAGGCAGGTGGCAACCCCAACCTGCAAGCCCTTGGCATCTATCACATTACTGTCTTCTAAGGCCTTCAACCTCTTGGGCTGATCCAACTCCATGTCTTTCACAGACATCTCTTCCTCTGCCGGGAATTTCCTGAGGTCCTGCCCTGGGCTCTTTCCTTTTCTCACCCAGCAGATGCTTTCTAGGTAATTCCATCCATTTGTTTGGTCTTCAGTACCTCTATAAACTGCCTCCTCCTAAATTTGTTGCTTACTAAGTATGTAACCTTGGGCGAACTACTTATCCTTTTCTTGTTTCCATTTCCTCATCTGTAGAATGTGGAAAGAGTAGTACTTGCGTCACCATGTTTTTGTAAGTACGAAACGAGTTGCATATACGTAAAGCGTGTAGAATGGTACCTGGCACATAGTTAGTGCTCAAGAAATGTTAGTTATTGTTTTATCACCATCCTCCTAGCTAACTGCCTGAGCCGGAAAGGCACAAGTCGTCTCTGACGCCTATGTCTCTCCCACCCACTCCTTGCCAGTTTCATCCATTCTGTCTCCCGGCAGCATTTGTCACTCCTTCTTTGCTCAACAACCTCATGACTGGTCCCCTGCCTCCAGTCTCACTTTCTTCAGAATCCGTTCACCGCGTTGCAAGACAATGAACCGGGATCAGTTTATCTTATAACTTACCAGAAGTTCCAATAAAAAGTTTCACGGGGAGAAAATTAGGCTGACAGCCAGCGTCATAATCAGGAGATCATATGAATCAACATGTATCGCAAGGTCCCTGTCCCTCATCACTTATCATTGCAGATAATCAAAAATCAAACAAAAATAATCATATGTCTTTATTCAAAATGCTGAGATTTACTTTTATAAAATGCAAAACCCATCCTATTTTTCCTCTATTTTAATCCTTTGCTGCTTTCCCACAGTCATCAAGATGAATCTGAACTCTTTAAAATGGCCTTGCCTCCCAGCCTTACATATTTGAGCAGTGTCCTTGAACTTGTCAAGCCCTCTCTTGCTTCTACCAGCTTCCTCGTGCCTCTCTCCTCTCCCTGCAATGAAGCCGTCTCTACAGTTCTGCACCAGTGTTTCAAGACTTACGGTGGAAGTAAGGGAAGTCTTCCCAAAACCCCTTGGGGAAGACTTCCTAAAACCCTCCACATACATATTGACCGAGCCTGCTCTGACTGCCCGTACTAAGGCTTGGCGTCCTTCAGCTAAGATTAAATGGCAGTGCCCCTCCTAAGCGCTTCTGCATAATAACTCTGTACAGACGTCTTGCATAATACTTATTACACCCGATTATAATCACCAGTTGTTCTCCTGCCTCACCTTCTAGACTGTAAATTCCTTGGCGTAAAGGAATGTACTTTATTCATCTTTGTTTCCCAGCCTTTGCCTAGTAACTCACATTTAGAAGGTACTTGGGAAAACAGAGTTTTATGTACAAGTTGAATCCATGATGCACGTAAAGTCCCTAACACAATGCCTGCACAAACAGTCACGGGGTTCCCTTCTCTTTCCCCTATTAGAGCGTGCCAGCTGGATAAAAATTTTCCCTCCTAGAAATTGTTCTGAACATATCAACATCTTTGTGTAAATAAAACTCTTTGTGTGCTAGGATTCTTCTTTTTCATTTGTATGCACAAACAGGTGTACGTGCGCGCGCGCACAAACGCACACACAAGCCAAGCCCCTCTCACTCCAAGTCCTCACTTTGCACCCTAACCAGCTAATTAAGAAGGAAGATTTGAATGCGAGGCCTCTGCCTTTTAAATGCCCCTTATAAAATTTTCCAAAAGTAGCGTTTGTTTAGCCTACCTGAAGGTGTACGCCCTAGATCTTCTTATGAAGAAAGTGGGGGGAATTTTATATTTTTATGATGAGTTATCATCTTCATGGTCAAGTCCAAAGGTGGGAGGAAAGTGAATTTTGGTTACAGTAGAGAAGAAAAACACTAACCGCACATCTGCTGCGTCAAGTGAAAGATGTCTATTTTAATCAGGATTTTATAACAAAAGAAATATGTGTAACCAGGCCAAGTCTCTCTCTTCAAGAATTCACGCCCAAACTCCTTCCCATCCCTCTCCTGCCTCTTGAGTGAGAAGTGGCTTCAGGGCCAAAAATGACTCATCAGGACAGTACTTTCTGTTTGCCCCTGTGACTCTTAAGGAAGGCTGTGTGCAAAGAAAGGAGGAGGGTGCCAGCAGCAAGGAGTCAAGTGAGGGGTCCTGGAGCCTAGTGGCTCCTGTATGAGTAAGAGCCCTTGGGGGGACCCCATGGATACCACTGGAGGTGCTCTTGGGATAGAAGTTTGTGGAGGTTGCATGGAATCTTGGCCTATCACTAAACATTTAGGTCTGGAAGGACATTGATTAGTAACTTACGTAGTTCACATCATGGGTCTTTGAGGATATATATACCAGCAGCAGAAGAAAAACTTCCATAAGTTTTGCAGTAGTCAGGACCCCGTCCTCCCACCAAAGAACCAGAATTATTCCCTAAACTCAAGGTAAACAGAAACATTATTGAGAATGAGGTTAGAAAACCTGGGTGGAATCCCAGATCTGACACTCACTGGCTCTTTTCTTGGACAGTTAGCCCTTCTGAGGCTCAGTTTCCACATGGACCAAGGGGAGACCTCACTAGCTATGATGAGAGTCAATGAGAGGAAGATTGCAAAACCCTCCCACACAGTGCCTGGCCCAAAGTAGGTGTGCAGATGATTTTAGTTCATCCTGGATATATTTATGTAGCATCTGTTATGGGCCAGGCCGTGTTCTAGATGCTGGCACTGCAGTGGTGAACCACACAGTTCCTGAACTCAGGTCCTTAAATTCCAACTAGGGGAGAAACACAAGAAATTAGAATTTGGGCTGAAATGAAATCAACATTTTCCATTGTACTCCCTGCCTAAAAGTCAAGGAGCCTTTTATTTAAAAGTTCTTAAGTTGCTACTTACCTCACAGTCCTTCAAATTTTAGTATTTATATCTAAATATATCTGAACCCATTAGCATCAGTTGCATCTCAAACTCCAATCTTAGGTGGTTTAATACATCTTGCAGGGTGTGGTGTACTTCTTCGTAACTCACTAGTCAAAAGACAATTCTTTTAAGCACAATGAAAATGCACCAATACCTGCTTCTGAGAGCAAAGGATTGTTTTCTCTTTTTCTTTTTTTAAATAACGGTGAAGACCACGCGTAGGTAACAGATGAAATTTCATCCGGGTGCAGTAGAAGCCAAATACAGCACCAGCATAGGAAAAAGTTCTGCTCCTTCAGTCCCCAGCTCCACCTCACCCAGCGGTATTTCTTAACCACAACTGCTCTTTTATTGTATGACCACTTCACATTTCCTGTTAAAGTTGATGGCTCTTTTTGGTTCCGTTTTCTACATTAGAAGACTTTCTTCATAGCTCCAGTTCTCCAGTATCCTTGACAGAAAGGGCACTCACTGAAATTCAAGGATAACACAAGAAACTCACTTGAACCCTGAATCCACTAAGTCTCTCCAATGCTCTAATGAATTGGGGTGCTAACTCAACACCCTGAAATTTGCAGATCCCTGAGCTATTGTTAGAACCAGGAACTTTGCAGGTAAGCCATAACTTTAAAACATACGGTCCTGCCTACCATTCTAGTTACATTTCTCACCAGTGTCTCAACACATCCCTTTAAAAGAAAAAAATATATATTGCTAAGTTTCATGTTGTCCTAATCTACCTTTATGGTAATAGCCCTCAAGCATGTGTGAATCATGTAGAGGATTCACAATAGGCATATATTGATTTATGCTATTAAAATAAAGCCACTTTTGAGTTCTGAGAGAAGCACCGTGGGTTTCTTCCCTTGTGCTTCCTCCCACCTCTGAGAAAACACAAGATCCAGAAATGCTGTTTTCTACCCCAGCCATAATAACCTACCTGTAGTTCCACAAGTCATCCACTGTCATCTCACGAACTTTTAACAGGCCTGAAAGGCACCTCCACCTCTCTCTGTATTTGCCTAACCCCTGCTTTTCTCATAGGATTTGGCTTGGACATCACCTTTTCTGGGGAGGCTTCATCTGATCAGCCCAGCAACAGGCAAGGCGTCCCTCCTCTGTGCTCTCTGTGCTGGACACCATGTGTTCCCGTCTTAGCACTTACAACACTGTAGTCAAGCTGCAGTTTACTTGTCAGTATTCCTCACTGGACTTGGAAGTCCTTGGGAAGATGAGCTGTGTCTTTTGTGCCTTGATCCCCACTAAATAAATGAGAGCAATTCAAGGGCCTATAATAATAACTGGATCACCACCACTCCCATGACATTATTCTCTACAGCTCTCCTCTACATCCTTTGCCCATCTGGCAAAGCTCCCTCGGGCCACCCCTGACATTTAATTTACAGCTTTCACAGTATCTTCTCCACTTGCTTTTGCTTTCAAGGCTATCTTTGCCACACAGTCCCCAAAGAGGGCAACTCAATCATTATTAGCTCCCTTTTCTGCCTTGATGTTTGTTCTGAATTATTTTGCCTATATAAAAATGCAGGAGGCAGTCACATGATGAATTTTCCCTGACCCCAGCTCTTCCTCTGGTCTCCTTATTTCCCTAACCAAGGCCCAAATTCCAGCTTCTCATCATCATCACCTCCCCCCGGTCCCATATGTGAAAGAGTGAGCTAAAACGATGGTCCTAATGTCTGCCTCCTCTTCAAATATGAGTCAATTCTCTAGGAAAAAATTCTGTCAAGCAGTGACCAGTCTCTGAGTCATTGGAAAAGTGTGGAAAGTGTTCCCTCAACTTTACATCCATCTCAATTACATTTTTCTGTTCCCCATTCATGTATGTCCCTATTTCTTCAACTTAATTTCTTCAACTCTCACCTAGTTTAGTCATTTAGAATGTTAAAAAAAAATAGTTGCTACCATGGAGAAAGACAACAAATATAACTAAGGCGTAATTGTCATCTGGAGGGATATTAAATGAGAGGCGTGGTGTATTAGTTTACCAGGGCTGCCATAAACAAGTACTGCAGATTGGATGGCTTAAACAACGTAAGTTTTAGTCTTGCAGGTCTAGAGTCTGGACGCCCGAGGCCAAGACATCTGCTGGGTTGTTTAAGGAGAGGCCTCTCTCCTTAGCTTACTGATGGCTGCCTTCTCACTGTGTCCTCACACGGCCACTCTCTGTGTGTGCACATCTCTGATGTCTCTCTCTGTGTCCTGATCTCCTCTCCTTATAAGGACATGCTGGGTTAGGACTCACCCTAACAATCTCATTTTACCTTAAAAGCTCTTTAAAATCCCTATCTCCAAATACAGTCACATTCTGACTAATGGGGAGGCGTAGGGCTTCAACATATGAATTTGGAGGGGACACAATTCAGCCTTTAACAGGTAGATTCTTATTTTCATTCATGCAACAAACTCAGAAATTATTACACGTCAGCTCAGGCACCTAGCTTGGCATTGGACAAGGTCTGGTACAAAGCTTCCTATAACCCAGGCAGAGCTAACATCAAGACCTCCCATTTCTGTTGGCATCTAGGCAGCTTCCTCCAAAGCTCCGTCCTCCTTGGAGCCTGCTGCAATACTCCATCCCATGCTCATCTCCAACTCTGCATTCCTATCACCTTCATCATGAGGCTAAGTGCTACAGCCCTTTGTTCCCTCCTTGTTCCCTCGGTGATAGACTTTTCTCTTCTGATAAATGAAATCGAAATGGAGCACAGTTGAGAATATGGCTCACAAAGGAAATCCCCAGTTAGGAAATCAAGTTCTCTATGATATTAAATTCTACTGAAAAGATGTCATTATTCATATTATGAAACACGTGGGCAGAGAAGATGGCCTTAGTCACATTTTACTTTCTTCATCTCCTCCTACTCCCAACTCATCTTCCCTCCACTTCTCTCATGGTCCATGTCTGAGGCCACTGACATGCCACGCCCTATATCTAGAACCTCCTCTCTTTAGTCATCTCCCTTCCAACCTGCCCACTGAATTTAAACAAGAAACTCAAATAATATACCCTTTTAGATACTCTGCCCTCATTGTTAGAAAAGTGGTTCTCCTGTTCTTCAGGACCATTACCCAGAATCCACTTGACCACATCTCATCTCTCATTACACACACTGAAGCTCAGAGAGGCTAAGAAACTTTTTCAAGTTTATACAGTTATTGGAGCAGTGGATTCAAGCCCAGGTTGGTCTCACACTCATCATGATCCCGTGCTCCTAACCACATTGCTTCAGGTGCCTGGTTTCTTCTCTCACTACAGTCATGGGGCTCTTGATGAGAAGAGACCTAACCACAAGAAAGATGAGAATATTCATACCATTATCAGAGCTTACCTACAGCTCAATGTTACATTAGGACTTACTCTTTATTCTTTACTCCATAGAAACTCTTGGGTGTTACAGGTAAAAATAGTTATATAAGAGCCATTGTTAAATGATATTTTGTTTCTTAAAGAAAATAATACTAAATGTTCCAATGAGTTCAAAAGAAAAATTGTTCAGTAAGCTCATACCTAAGATTAAGGAGAGTTAGACCTTCATGATTACTTCTCCTTCCACTCATTTTAGAAATCAAGGCAACAGAGCTTAATATGCAAAGGTCAGTTCACAAAGACAATTTCTAAGAAACACATTTCTTTATTTTTTTTAACAAAGAGCTGGACAGGATAGAGAAAATGATTATACTGAAATTAAGAAGCCACTCAGAAAAGGAAAACCCAGCAGAGAAATGTGAGGAGCATGTAACTGTCATGAAAGATGTCCAGAATTAATCCATTTAACCCTCTCTTCCAAGATCTCATAGTGTTTGTGTAACTTCAGGCCAAGCATCAATAACAGCCAAGTTGATTTATGGTGGTGAAAGATTTTTCCATGAGACCGCTGATGATGGAAGTCAAGTATTAGGAAGACAGAAGCCTCTGTGCAGACCCAGAGTGGTGGGCTGTATAATGTCAAAGGGGTGAAAAATGAGGCCACTCTGTGAATGCCCATACCGTGGATGAAGACAGAGGTAACACACAGAACTTGGGTGTATTTTTGTTCTCTTTCAATCATTTGCAAATGTACATCCTTTGTAACAGGTTTCTTTTGTGCTAAGCCCTCAAGGAAATTGCTCCCACTGGTTCTGGTAGATGTGTTTGTAGGTAAATTATACAGAATACGATTTCTTTCAAACACTGGACAAACTCTGCTCTGTAGATTTACCAAAACATATATTTACCAAGTCAAATTCAGAAACTCAAGTGCAGCAGCTTAGGATTCTGGAATGAGGTCACATGCTGGTCCAAGAGGGTTTGAGTTGCTCTGAATCTTCTTTGTCAGAAGATGCTGTGCATTCGCTGTTATCTACATGAACAATTTCTCAACACTTGGGCAAATGAAACATTAGCAATGCTAATGATTATAAGATGATAGGACTGTCTTCTTCACAATTATATGGTTACTCTAAAGATAACTGTGCACATTGACCCTTTATAATCAGCCAGAAATAAGAGAACGCCTGTAAATATACCTCCCGCCACCACACCCACTTTGAATTATGCCCTAGGTTAAACCTAAACACTTCGGGGAAGTGGGAAAGCAAAACGTCACCAGATGGGTGACTGAAACTTTTGTGTGTCTACTTCTAAAGCATGAATCCTTTTTGTTCCCTTTTTCGGTCTTCCTTTACTGTGTAACAGTTGCTCCTTCCTTTAGTCCAAAAGGAGAGCCATTTCTGAAAGATTTTTCCCTCAACAATGCGGTAAGTTCCATTCTGCTAGGAAGACAGATCCATACCTTGCTCCACCCTGACTCAGAACTAAGCCCAGATTTCACATAGTCCCAGAATATTCCCACGCAAGCACCCAGCCTGTCCCAGCTATCTTGAGCCAATGCTGGATTTTCCACCTTTTACAGGCGCACCTCGAACCCTCTCTCATCTGTGCTTTTTCCTTTAATAAACATATAATCCTACAAACCTCTTAGATAGCTTCATCCACCAGAGGGCAGACAGCAGAAGCAAGAAGAACTACAATCCTGCAGCCTGTGGAACAAAAACCACATTCACAAAAAGATAGACAAAATGAAAAGGCAGAGGCCTTTGTACCAGATGAAGTAACAAGATAAAACCCCAGAAAAACAACTAAATGAAGTGAAGATAGGTAACCGTCCAGAAAAAGAATTCAGAAAAATGATAGTGAAGATGATCCAGGACCTTGGAAAAAGAATGGAAGCAAAGATCGAGAAGATGCAAGAAATGTTTAACAAAGACCTAGAAGAATTAAAGAACAAACAAACAGAGATGGGCAATACAATAACTGAAATTAAAACTACACTACAAGGAATCAATAGCAGAATAACTGAGGCAGAAGAACGGATAAGTGACCTGGAAGACAGAATGGTGGAATTCACTGCCATGGAACAGAATAAAGAAAAAATAATGAAAAGAAACGAAGACAGCCTAAGAGACCTCTGGGACAACATTAAACGCAAAAACATTTGCATTATAGGGGTCCCAGAAGGAGAAGAGAGAAAGGACCTGAGAAAATATTTGAAGAGATTATAGTCAAACACTTCCCTAACATGGGAAAGGAAATAGCCACCCAAGTCCAGGAAGTGCAGAGAGCCCCATACACGATAAACACAAGGAGAAACACATAGTAATCAAACTGGCAAAGACACATAGTAATCAAACTGGCAAAAATTAAAGACAAAGAAAAATTATTGAAAACAGCAAGGGAAAAATGACAAATAGCATACAAGGGAACTCCCATAAGGTTAACAGCTGATTTCTCAGCAGAAACTCTACAAGCCAGAAGGCAGTGTCATGATATACTTAAAGTGATGAAAGGGAAGAACCTACAACCAAGATTACCCTACCTGGCAAGGATCTCATTCAGATTTGATGGAGAAATCAAGAGCTTTACAGACAAGCAAAAGCTAAGAGAATTCAGCACCACCAAACCAGCTATACAACAAATGCTAAAGGAACTTCTCTAAGTGGGAAACACAAGAGAAGAAAAGGACCTACGAAAACAAACCCAAAACAATTAAGAAAATGGTCATAGGAACATACATATCGATAAATACCTTAAACGTGAATGGATTAAATGCCCCAACCAAAAGACACAGGCTTGCTGAATAGATACAAAAACAAGACCCATCTATATGCTGTCTACAAGAGACCCACTTCAGATGTAGTGACACATACAGACTGAAAGTGAGGGGATGGAAAAAGATATTCCATGCAAGTGGAAATCAAAAGAAAGCTGGAGTAGCAATACTCATATCAGATAAAATAGACTTTAAAATAAAGAATGTTACAAGAGACAAGGAAGGACACTACATAATGATCAAGGGATCAATCCAAGAAGAAGATATAATAATTATAAATATACATGCACTCAACATAGGAACACCTCAATACATAAGGCAACTGCTAACAGCTATAAAAGAGGAAATCGACAGTAACACAATAATAGTGGGGGACTTTAACACCTCACTTACACCAATGGACAGATGATCCAAAATGAAAATAAATAAACAGAAGCTTTAAATGACACAATAGACCAGATAGATTTAATTGATATTTATAGGACATTCCATCCAAAAACAGCAGATTACACTTTCTTCTCAAGTGCACACAGAACATTCTCCAGGAAAGATCACATCTTGGGTTACAAATCAAGCCTTGGTAAATTTAAGAAAACTGAAATCATATCAAGCATCTTTTCTGACCACAACACTCTGAGGTTAGAAATCAATTACAGGGAAAAAAACATAAAAACCCACAAACACTTGGAAGCTAAACAACCTGTTACTAAATAACCAAGAGATCACTGAATAAATCAAAGAGGAAATCAAAAAATACCTAGAGACAAATGACAATGAAAACACGACGATCCAAAACCTATGGGATGCAGGAAAAATAGTTCTAAGAGGGAAGTTCATAGCAATACAAGCCTACCTCAAGAAACCAGAAAAATCTCAAATAAACAATCTAAACTTATGCCAAAGGAACTAGAGAAAGAAGAACAAACAAAACCCAAAGTTAGTGGAAGGAAAGAAATCATAAATGTCAGAGCAGAAATAAATGAAATAGAAACAAAGAAAACAATAGCAAAGATCAATAAAGCTAAAAGCTGGTTCTTTGAGAAGATAAACAAAATTGATAAACCTTTAGCTAGACTTATGAATTAAAAGAGAGAGAGGACTCAAATCAATAAAATTAGAATTGACAAAGGAGAAGTTACAATGGACACCGCAGAAATACAAAGCATCATAAGAGGCTACTACAAGCAACTCTATGCCAATAAAATGGACAACCTGGAAGAAATGGACAAATTCTCAGAAAGCTGTAACCTTCCAAGACTGAACCAGGAAGAAATAGAAAATATGAACAGACAAATCACAAGTAATGAAATTGAAACTGTGATTAAAAATCTTCCAACAAACAGAAGTCCAGGACCAGATGGCTTCACAGGTGAATTCTGTCAAACATTTAGAGAAGAGCTAACACCCATCTTTTTAAAGTCTTCCCAAAAATTGCATAGGAAGGAAAACTCCCAAACTCATTCTATGAGGCCACCATCACCCTGACACCAAAACCTGACAAAGATACTACAAAAAAAGAAAATTACAGACCAATATTACTGATGAATGTAGATGCAAAAATCCTCAACAAAATACTAGCAAACAGAATCCAACAACACATTAAAAGGATCATACACCATGAACAAGTGGGATTTATCCCATGGATGCAATGATTCTTCAATATATGCAAATCAATCAATGTGATACACCATATTAACAAATTGAAGAATAAAATCCATATGATCATCTCATTAGATGTAGAAAAAGCTTCTGACAAATTTCAACACCCATTTATGATAAAAAACTCTCCAGAAAGTGGGCATAGAGGGAAACTACCTCAACATAATAAAGGCCATATATGACAAACCCACAGCCAACATCATTGTCAATGGTGAAAAACTGAAAGCATTTCCTCTAAGATCAGAAACAAGACAAGGATGTCCACTCTCACCACTATTATTCAACATACTTTTGGAAGTCCTAGCCACGGCAATCAGAGAAGAAAAAGAAATAAAAGGAATACAAATTGGAAAAGAAGAAGTAAAACTGTCACTGTTTGCAGATGAAATGGTACTATACATAGAGAATCCTAAAGATGCCACCAGATAACTACTAGAGCTAATCAATGAATCTGGTAAAGTTGCAGGATACAAAATTAATGCACAGAAATCTCTTGCATTCCTATACACTAATAATAAAAGATCAGAAAGAGAAATTAAGGAAACATTCCCATTTACCATTGCAACAAAAAGAATAAAATACCTAGTAATAAACCTGCCTAGGGAGACAAAAGACCTGTATGCAGAAAACTATAAGACACTGATGAAAGAAATCAAAGATGACACAAACAGATGGAGAGATATACCATGTTCTTGGATTGGAAGAATCAATGTTGTGAAAATGACTATACTACCCAAAGCAATCTACAGATGCAATGCAATCTCTATCAAATTACCAGTGGCATTTTTTACAGAACTAGAACAAAAAAATCTTAAAATTTGTATGGAGACACAAAAGACTCCGAATAGCCAAAGCAGTCTTGATGGAAAAAAACGGAGCTGGAGGAATCAGACTCCCTGACTTCATACTATATTACAAAGCTACAGTAATCAAGACAATATGGTACTGGCACAAAAACAGAAATATAGATCTATCGAACAGGATAGAAAGCCCAGAGATAAACCTATGCACATATGGTCAATTAATCTATGACAAAGGAGACAAGGATATACAATGGAGAAGAGACAGTCTCTTCGATAAGTGGTGCTGGGAAAACTGGACAGGTACATGTAAGAGAATGAAATTAAAACACTCCCTAACACCATACACAAAAATAAACTCAAAATGGGACTAGACGGCTTCCCTGGTGGCGCAGTGGTTGAGAGTCCGCCTGTCGATGCAGGGGACACAGGTTCGTGCCCCTGTCCGGGAAGATCCCACATGCCGCGGAGCAGCTGGGCCCGTGAGCCATGGCCGCTGAGCCTGCATGTCCGGAGCCTGTGCTCCGCAACGGGAGAGGCTGCAACAGTGAGAAGCCCGCATACCACAAAAAAAAAAAAAAAAAATGGGACTAGAGACCTATACGACTAAAGGCACTATAAAACTGTTAGAGGAAAACATAGGAAGAACAGTCTGACATAAATCACAGCCAGATTTTTTTTGATCCACCTCCTAGAGTAATGGAAATAAAAACAAAAATAAACAAACAAAAAATAAATAAATATATAATCCTAAATCCATTCTCCTTACTGCTTCATTCTCTTGCAAAGCATTCATTCAGATGACTAAGCCATAGGGTTTTCTCCCAGATATTTGTGCATGAAGTCATCCTTAAAGCCCTGATAAACAATCTGGTGGACCTGAGAGAGTTGAAACAAAAGTTTGTGGAGGCATTTCCACAATTCGTTCCAAAGTTTCAGTTGTCAGTTCCATCCTATTGGTTCTGTTGATGCCCTGGGTCTTTACCCTCAATTCCCGGAATTTCTCATCTTCAGGGTCGCCATGGGACAAATTTCTGGTGGCCCACCCTTATCTCTGCTCTTCATTCCATGCAGAGCAGCCTGACTGTCCTCCAGCACATCCTCCCCTCTGATCCTCACTGCACCCTGTTCTGATAGCCAAGAAACTTTCAGAAATTTGGAAACTTTGCCTCAAATACACAGTCCTCTGCCTCATCCCAGCCGAAACTTGGATTTCCCCCAACGACATAATTCCCCTTGTCATTCTCAAGGTGAGTGTACTCATTCCCCACACACCTTTTGCCCAGGACCTTAGAGCTTGGGCCATTGTTTGCGGCTCCCTGTGAACTTTCAGCCTTGCTCCAATAATACCTCTCCCCCTCCTTGTCAGTTTCACATACCTACCTAACTCCTCATACCCATTCATTCTCAGCTGTCTTCCTCATTGTTTGGAAGCCTCACTACCATCATTAAATTAAAAATAAAGCCCCCGCGACCCACTTGGGGCATGCATGCTGCAGAGGGTTGCCCACGTGAGTAGCAACACTACAGTGACTCAGGACTTAGGACTTGGCAGTGTATATGCTTGTATCTTTTGATTTGCTGATCATTTTGAGAGCAGACTTTGTTTGCTCTATCTAGCTTTTCCCAATGTGTGAAACACAGACCCACTGTTTGACAATCACGTGGTTTTCTTATCGCATCTCCCTTTATTACAGTTTTAATATACTTTAATATACCTCAGTTTTAGATGCTTGAAGATAGCCACTTCTCTCTTTGAGGTGTTTCCCAAAAGTAGATTTCAAAAACTGTTCTACTGATAAACTTCAGTAAATCCAGAATACTCCATAATCTATTAATAATTCAGGAATAAATGGACATTTAAGTCACTTCCAATATTTCACATAGATATCATTGAGTAGTTGTCCTAGAGCATAACTCTGTATTACGTCTCTGGTTGTCGTCTTGGAAGACATTTCTAGAAGTAAAACATGGGGTCAAAGTCTTTGATTGTTTACAGCTTTTGACACATATTGACAAGAGTGCTCTCAAGAGTGTTGTAACAATGTACACTCCACCAGCACTATTGGAGTGTCTCACCACACCCTTTTATTCTACATAACCTTTTAAACAAATCTTTGCAGAGCAACCAGCCCAGATTGGAGTAGAAAACTCTAGGATTCTGGGAGGGTAGTTTAAGTCCAGGAGAGGATTTGCTAGCATGCCTTGAAAGTATAAAGAGTTTGAAAAAACCTTGACAGTATGATAAAGGCAATTACTGCCATAAAAAAATAAAAGCAATCAGAAATTCCAGGGGATCAGGGGGCAAAACTGTAAAAGACATATAATCATAAAACATTGCCTGGTTTTGCAGGGAATGACATTTACGTGGTCATAACAATGTAATGATTTAACTTTAAAAAGTGATATAATTCCATGGGTAGGAGAGGAGAGGAAAGTATATTGTAAGAGAGCTGAAATTGTATTTGTTACTGTAGCGATCAATAACTGAAGTATAAAAATGATAAAAATAGGGAAAGCAATGTAATCTTATTACTCAGAGATACGAACATTAATATGAGAAGAAACAGAGAGTTAAGTACTTGCCTTCAAAGAGTGGGACTTGGAGTAAGGATGAGAAGAAAAGAAGCCTATTGATTTTAATTATGAGACCCTTTTAACCAGGACCATGTTTACTTTGTTAAAATATATTTTAACAGTATTCTAAAATGTTGAGATTATTGGAAGTCTTTACCAATTTTTAAAGTTTTTATTACTTTAAATTCGTATTCTTATAAGTATCAGAATTTCATATTTCTTTTGTAACTTGTCTGCTCATGTACTTATTTATCAAGAGATGTTACTGGTTTTCTTATTGATTTGTAAGAACTTTTTATCTATTTGTCTACCATGTTTGCTAGGAAATATTTTACCCAGCTTGTTGTTTGTTTTGTATTATGTTTCTGATGTTGGACAAAATTCACCAAGTATATTAATATTTACATTTTTGTATAGAAATTTCCAAATTAAATTGTATTTTCTTTATTTCTAAAGGTTTGATGCTTTACTTCAAGTTCTTAATTTATCTTGATATCTTATGCTTGTTTTTTTTTTAATAGAACTACTATGTGCCAGGCACTATTATAAGCTCTTCTTAAACATTGATTCAATTAATGGTATATGAGAGAGAGGAGGCACTTAATTGTTTCTCCCCAAAGAGCTAATTTTCCTATGGTATTTACCACAAACACCATTCCTTCTCCATAGGTTTGGGATATATTTCTGACTATTTTGTTTCAGATCTATTTTTCAATTTTTTCAGTAAAATCACACTATTTTACTTAATGCTACTTTATAACATAGTCTATAGATGATAGAGCAATTTCTGCCCATCACTTTACTTTTTAAAAATATTCTTAGCCAATTTACCCACTTATTCTCTAGCTGATCTTTTGACATTTTAAATGTCAAGATAAATTCCATTGCAAGTGTGACCAGAACTTTGTTAAACCGACAAATTAATTAAGAAGTATTTACTCTTTACAGGGCTATTTTGTGTCAATAAAGTTATATCTTTCTAATTATTTAAATCTTATTTTAAAACTCTAAGCTGCTAAAATTTTGAGTTGCTAGTGAACTCACGTTAACTCTAAGAATATTTCAGTTGGTGCTCATAAGATTTCTACCATTATATTTGTGCCATCTACAAATAATGGTGACTTTACCTCCTCTCCTTCAGGAATTATACTTCATTCCTATTTCGTGATTTAATGCCTTAACCAGTATTTTCTGAAGCATATTAAATAGAGGGATACTGGCTACATATTTTGGAAGAATATAGAAAAACCAAGTGTTAAAATTTGTTATTTACCCAAACCATGGCAAAATCATATATCATCAACATAGAACAAATTGCAAAATTAATCTAAAATTTTTTTTTTTTTTTTGCGGTAAGTGGGCCTCTCACTGTTGTGGCCTCTCCCGTTGCAGAGCACAGGCTCCGGACGCACAGGCTCAGCGGCCATGGCTCACGGGCCTAGCTGCTCCACGGCATGTGGGATCTTCCCGGACCGGGGCACGAACCCGAGTCCCCTGCATTTGCAGGCGGACTTTTAACCACTGTGCCACCAGAGAAGCCCAAATCTAAAATTTTATTTTAAGTTATCATTATAATTTTATCACTAAAATTTTTAGTAGTTAATTTTTTTTAATTTGATATTACAGTTTAGAACTGGTAATTCCTCAGCTCTGTTGGACACTACATTCCTCCTGTACTTACCACACTGCACATTGATGATATTAAATAAGTGCTCAGTTTCACCAAGACTGGTAGAGGAGAGAAATTTTCTGGGTAGTTATACAAGAATAGGCACTGCTGGTGGACTTGTTGCCACCAAGCTTTCCTTCGTCTCTGACAGTTACAGAGTAGGCAGTTTCCTTCCCTTTAGCTCCTGGCCTTGGAGATTTGGTTGACGATGATGATGTAGTTTCACTAAAACGATTGCACCAACTTAAGTTTTGTGCACTGCTGGAGTGAGAGCTTTTGAAATACTTCCATAATCACACTTGAGATTTTTACATTCACTTATGCTACATTTCTAATATACTTTGCATTCAGATAACTCATTTGATAAAAATCTGTCTTCAAGCTTTGAATCTAAAAATGCCGAAATGGAATGTAATCAACTTATGGGATAACAGAATAATCCCTGATTTCCCCTCTGCATCTCAGCTTCTATTGCCTATAAAGAAATTGCAGCAATCTTTTCTGGAGTGGAGTAACAGGAGTATTTTTATAACAGGAATCATGTAATAAGTATTTGCACTCTTAAGACTCACCAGTTTGATTGTTTCTTGAGAATGTTCCAAAGAACAAACTACTTTCTCTGAATAAAAAAAATAGTTAGCAGCTAGTACCCCCTGCTAGGCTGGTATCATTAACTGTAACCTGCAGTACTGAGGCTTTATTTGGTTCAAGCAGCCTTTTTATACATAATAGCTACATTCTTGTCTTTTTAAACACAGCAAGCCTGTTCCAGAATCTCTTAAACATCATGAAGTTTGTCTTTGATTAAAGAACAAGAAGTCTTGTGGTCTTTCTTCTTGGGTAGATAATTCTGTTAAGATACACTGTGCTAGGATTAGTTTCCAAACACAACTGAAGGGTATGAATAGAAGAGTGTATGCCCATCATTCCTAAGTCAATCATAGCCTTCATCATGTCTGTCCATCATTGGTAATAATTATATTAACTGATTTTTCCATTCTATAAATATTTCTTCATCAGATTCATTAACTGTGTCCTCAAATCTCTCATTCAGCACATAAAAGAGAAACTTAGCTAATTCAGCATGAACCCACCACATTGTCAAATTTAAAAGGACTTCTGGTGGCTTCTGCATGTCCCAATGACTGAGAAACAAGATGCAGAAGTAGCACATTTAATAATGTCAAGAAACTTGTGCACAGTAAACTGGAATTCCGGAAAATATTTCTTAGTAATATACATCCCAAAAGTGGACATTGTACCTAGGATTCGTAGATTGTGGAAATCTGAATAATCCTTCTTTTTCACATCCTGAAAATGATAGCAGTCTAGCAATCATTTCAACAAGATTTATAGTAAAACTTTTACCTTTGGAGACTCAGAGACATGAAGGATTATCTTCTTAGAGCATTCTTGTGAAATCTAGTTTTTGAAAGTAGATTAAACCACCATCAGTAGATTAAACCAAACCACCATCAACTGTGGTTTGGTTCCTCATTTTTCTCTTACATTCTTTTCTCATACTCTTCACTATACTATTCTAAGTCATCAATATTATTGTTGTCCATGATTTTCAAGATTTACCTCCTCATGAAAATTTAAGGCGGTAGTGCTGACATTCTGCTGTTAACTCATCTTCACAAGAGATGAAGAGTTCCCAGGCAGCACATTTCCTGAAATACCCACAGCTTACACAAAGTTAAACAACTGAAAATTCAGTACAGTTCTTTTTTTTTGTTTTAAAGAAGATGTTGGGGGTAGGAGTTTATTAATTTATTTTATTTATTTTTGCCGTGTTAGGTCTTCGTTTCCGTGCGAGGGCTTTCTCTAGTTGTGGCAAGCGGGGGCCCCTCTTCATCGCAGTGCCCGGGCCTCTCACTATCGCAGCTTCTCGTTGCAGAGCACAGGCTCCAGACGCGCAGGCTCAGTCGTTGTGGCTCGCGGTCTCTAGAGCACAGGCCCAGTAGCTGTGACTCACGGGCCCAGTTGCTCCGCGGCATGTGGGATCCTCCCGGACCAGGGCTCTAACCCGCGTCCCCTGCGTTAGCAGGCAGGATCTCAACCACTGCGCCACCAGGGAAGCCCAGTACAGTTCTTCATGATTATTTTATTCCATGATGTGAGTACTAGTATGCAAACAATCCAACGAGGATTACTAGCACTATATAATCGAATTCCATTATTCTCCTTATATTGTTATTTATTGTTTTTTATAGAATAGCTAACCAGCTAAGGCTGGTTCAAAATGGCTACCGTCATGTCATAGACTCAGGTAAACTATAGCCAGGATCACTCGGTGAAGGATGGAGCTCACAGGAAGAAAATCAGCAGTTTCTTATCCATCCTTTTGGCCTCTTGGGGAGGAAGATGCTTTCCCTGGTCACAGCTGCATGCACCCTGGAACTGTATCCCAGCAGAGGGACCCCATGCTTTGTTACTCTCTCTTTATTAGGTTGATGTTTCCTTGAGGAATGGAGTGAGTTGTGGGGAAGAATATTTTGAGTTCAGAGGACAAGCAGTCTCGTTTTGTGCCAGATTTTCAGGGGAGGGGAGGGAAACACTGGTTCCTAAGCACCCGGGTAAGAGAAGCTGAGTTTAGGTATAGACCCCTCCTTACCACACACCTGCTAACAATTTCTGGTTCACTCGTGAATTCCTGCTTCTCTCCACAGATATAATGCTCTCCCTAAAGTTATTTAACAAACATATTTCTCCTCAATACTTGTATTAGACTAAACCATAAAAAAAGGCTGCCACTTGAACATTTTGACCTACAAGTGAAAAATCTCATAATAGCAATATTAACTGTCAATCATTGATTAAATGTGATGGTCATCTACATAAACATATAATTTTTGATCAGGCAGGATCTCAGGATGCCAGAAGTCCAGCTGAAGCAGGTATTTATCTATTCAGTCTTCCAAAACCAAAATCAAGGCAGAAGCATACCAGCAGATTTTGGTCAATTTTAAGTCAAAACTGATGTTCTGGGCATTTCTGCCCTGTGTACGGAAATGGTGATATCAGGCCTTCTAGTCCTAATCCTGGTTTCTTTTTTTTTTTTTTTGAGGTACGCAGGCCTCTCAGTGTTGTGGCCTCTCCCGCTACGGAGCACAGGCTCCGGACGCGCAGGCTCAGCGGCCATGGCTCACGGGCCCAGCTGCTCCGCGGCATGTGGGATCTTCCCGGACCGGAGCACGAACCCGTGTCCCCTGCATCGGCAGGCGGATTCTCAACCACTGCGCCACCAGGGGAGCCCGCATTCAGTTTTTAAATCACTAATTTCACTGTTCATTGGCAATCTGTTTCTTACACAATTTAAGCTTTAATTTTATTCAATTCTTGGTTGCTATAGCATGCGTTCAAGCATTTTTTTCTTCTGAAACAGAGTGGGGACATATTTTCTGTATTCTCTCACCAGAGAGACTACATATAGAGTGTGATTTGATCACAAGTCTGTAAGTTGCTCCATTGTCTTTGGCATTTACAGTTTTGAAGAAAAGTTCTGAGGTTATCTGGATTTCATTTCTTTTTTGTACATTTATTTTATTGAAGTATAGTTGATTTACAATGTTGTGTTAGTTTCAGGTATACAGCAAAATAATTCAGTTTTACACACACAGACATATATATATATATATATATATATATATATATATATATATATATATATACTCTTTTCCATTATGGTTTACTACAGGATACTGAATATAGTTCCCTGTGCTATACAGGAGGACCTTGTTGTTTATCCATTCCAGATATAATAGTTTGCTGGATTTCATTTCTTTATACGTGACCCTTTTATTTTTCTTCTGGGATGCAAGTTGGATATTTTTCTTTATCTTTAACTTTAAAATTACTGGTTCCTTGAGGACAAGTTCATTCATGTTTGTGTATCTTGCAGAGCATATGGTTTATGGTAGGTGTGGAGTGAATATTGGATAAACACACACGAATTATGTTTAGGTAAACTTAAAACCGTGCCACCATTTCTCTTCCTGACTATCAATCTCAAGTTCAACTGACATTGATACAACTTAAGAGAAGTCAGGCATGCCACCTTCTGTTCCTGCAGAATTACCAAAACCTGAAAGTTCTGGAAAGCCATTATGACCATGCAGAAAGCTTCACCGCTATTGGAATCCAAATCAAATTAGCCCCTCTTTCAATACGTTTATTATCTAATAAACTTCAGAGACCTACTCAAAATGCTTAATTTTTTTTTTTTTTTTTTTTTTTTAGCTGTACGCGGGCCTCTCACTATTGTGGCCTCTCCTGTTGCAGAGCACAGGCTCCAGATGCGCAGGCTCAGCGGCCATGGCTCACGGGCCCAGCCGCTCTGCGGCATGTGGGATCTTCCCAGACTGGGGCACGAACCCGTGTCCCCTGCATCGGCAGGCAGACTCTCAACCACTGCGCCACCAGGGAAGCCCCAAAATGCTTAATTTTTTACCTTAGAGAGTTGACATGATAGGGGACAGAAATGGAACCTAATTTTTTATTGCTTTTATGATTTGTATGAAACAAAACACTGTCAATGACACAAATTATGTGTGAAATTAAAATATCTTTCTCTTGTTTTCCTTTTTTATTCTTCCCTTGGCTGCCACGAAGTTGGTTTCTATAGTAGGTATAGAATCCCATCAGGATCAGCAGCAATCATTTATATTTACACAATATACCAAGAACCTTTTGTTACCACCAGATTTTAGGAGCAAATGAGTTGGAGAACAATGCAAACTGAATCCACGTCAAACAATACCTAACAGGTATATCAATCTGACCTAATATAAATGCAGAAAGCTAAAAGGATATTTTAGTGGCATACTTATACGTGCACAACTAAAGACGTGTAAATTTAAAATGCATTTGTCAGTCATCTAATAGTACATTCATTTTAGACAATATAGTAATCTCTCCTAGGAAATCAAAAGACAGAAATTGCAAGTATGTCTTTTTGAGTAACACCTCAAGTTTGGAGTGATATGTATCAAAGGCATGTGATCCACATTCATTCGTGTGATACGTGGTTTTACTTGCTTTATCGACTTTTCAGCAAGACCTATGTCATTTATGGCTTGCATCGTGTAAGACTTTGCAATGTTCCTACTAAAGAGAGATTCATCACTGGTCTATGCATTATATCAAATGATGAAATAACTAGTCAGTTGAATAGGTTTTGTTGAGTGTGGCTGAATACATCTTTTGTTTTGTTTTCATTTTAATATCTTTTGAGTTACATGTGAGTATTGTGATATGTATCCATCTAATATTTAACTTCAGAGGCATAGAAGCTAAGATGGATCTTCCCTAATTAAGTTATTTTGCTGATTTTTGCCTTTCATCCCTTTATTTTGTACTTGCAGTAATTTTCGAGACATCTGCCCTGGTCAGATTCATGCTAACCTTTCAGTCTCAGGAAGCATGGCTTGATCTGTGTTACATCAGTTAGGCAGGAATGACTTGCTGGATTTCATTATATGTTTGAATGGTATTATAGGCAATGATTGTATGGATAACCTGTTGGTATACACACATGTGCTAGGAGCCATTGGAACTTTGTGCTTAGGCAGCCCTGGACTTACAGAAAAACAAGGGTAATTGGCCTCATTCTTTAATTCCATCTCCTAGAGAGAGAATCTTTTGAAAGAAGCCTTTTAAAGGGGTACTATTTTTTTTTAAGGAATACTTTTATGATGAGTCAAAAGGAGTACTTTTATGGTAAAATGAAATTTGGACATAGAGGAGATTAAATGCATTCCTCATAAACAGTTGAAAAGTTTGTTTAGTTGTAAGCAGGAACAGGCATTCCCTAGGTTATGCAATATGAAACGTCCTCAAAGCTCAATCTTACCCAAAATTTCTCTCACAGAACATAACAACTTTTAGCAATGCTGAAAGTTTCTACTCACTGATAAGGACAAGCCACCCAGAAATTTGGAATTATTTGAGCAGAGTTGAAGTGAGCTGAGCCTGAAGATACCTGCTCCAAGTCAATCATCTGCAAAACTTCCAGCTGTCCTCACCACTGGCAGGTGTCACAAAGACCTCTTGGTAGAGTATCAATTCCAGGGTCAAGTCTAACTTACAAAAGAAAACAAAAGCAAAGAACAACAAGCAAAATACAAAAAAAGTGCACCCCTTTATCCAACTTAAGCCACTGACAACAAATGTGACACCATATTATTTCCAACATTCAACAGTCTTACTTATAATCCGTGAAATTGATTTATCTTGTATACCTCTGAGGAATCTGGTTCAGTAGGAGTAGGAAGATAAAGCACATTTTTTTCCTGTCAAAAATGCTCTTAAATTTCACTTTTACTTTATGAATTTTAATCTCTTACCCAATACACATACATACATATGTGTATGTACATGTATACAAATTCTGAAAGGGTACAAAAGATTGCTTCATGGAGGAGTTTTAGCCTTCCCTTGACCCCTGGGAATTTCCTTGTTTCACCCACAGGCAAGCCTGGTTCTGGCAGTCCCTGGTGTCTAGAGGGAAAGAGGTCCCAAGTAGGCCATAATCACCAATAGGTGTAATTGGCAATAGGAATTTGCTTGTCATAAATCACAATGAAATAAGCAATAACACACCCATATGCTTACCAAACCTTGCAAATAAGGACTCCAGCTTTACTAGCTCTTGCCAAATTTTTCAGTGCCTTTCCTTCACTCCAGGAGGTACCCAGTCATAAAATTATGAAACAAACCTTCCTTACCATTTCCTAAACTAATTGCTCACCCCAAGTGAAGGACTATTTGCAAAGGAGCTGTAGTGCTAGTCTCAGATTCGTCATGCTTTCTCACTGGCTCTTGCAGTATTAACTTTGTCTTGTCTCTAAATGCACAGAATTCTAGAGCCCCTAAATAGGGATGTGTCATTATGTATCACTGGGAGACATTCATCACACATCTCTGAAGATCTACTTTCCGGAAATCAACCAATCAGTCAGTATGAAGCAGATTTTCACATCGAGCATTTGAAGCTCAAATCACTTTACAATCCCTATAACGTAATTGTTCAAAGTGGAAGGTTTGAACCATTCTTAGAGAGGAATTATGATGTACTACAAAAGAGAACAACAACTCAAGCTCACGTGGTATTTTATTCATGGAGAAAACCAATACAATTCAACAACATTCCTTCTAATACGCAGTATACGTGATCTTCACTAGATCAGCGGCAGCAACAGAAACAGAAACTCGGAAATGCAGAATCTGGGGCTCCATCCAAAACCCACCGGATCCGAATCCATCTCTTAACAAGCCCTTCGTGTAATATGTAGGAACATTAAAGTTTGAGAAAGACTGTGAGGGACTGACTCATTTATGTCCAACCTTTTCAATATTTGTGCTAAATAATAAGACTGTAGCAACAACCTTTCAAAAAAGGTTAAAAGTGGAGATTTAAACCTGAGCTCCAAAAATTCAGTCTTCGCACTTATTCTATTACCGTGTTATATAAAATATACCTTTTTCACTTTCCCAGATAATAATTTCCGTGTGCATGTATGCTACCAATACCACCTAGCTATGGCTTCAAGTAGTGATAGCAGTGGTGTGAGCAAAGTTGATTTGTCACAATTAACTTTGGTTCAAAAAACCTGAGGCAAGAGAAAGTCGTTGACCTTACACATGTGCTCTTCAGAAAATTCCACAGGCTACCTGAAACAATCTTTCACTCTCCTGAAGTTTAATGAAATATACCCAAATTATCTCTGGCCAGGCAGGTAACAGAGCTGCCCTCTACAATGTACTGTCATTCTGTGGATTGTAACTGTTCTCCTCTTTTCCATCATGCTTGGATCACAAGGATATTCTAACATACATTCAGGTCACTCCTGGACTGCAATGTGACTTTGCGTGGGGGATGGAGACAGAGCTGTCAACTGCAGGGAAACTACTCACAAGTGAGCCAGAGAAACCAAAGGAGAGGAGGATTGTCTTCGTCCGCTCAGGCCGCCATAACAAAATGCCACGGACTGGGTGGCTTAAACAACAGAAATTTATTCCTCACAGTTCTGGAGGCTGAAATTCCCAGAAAAATGTGCTCACCAGTTAGGTTCCTGGGGAGATTTCTCTTCCTGGCTTGCCGACAGCTTCTTGAGTGATTCTCACATGGCTTTCCCTCTGTGGCACAAAAGTGGGGGGATTTGTGGGGAGAAAAGGCTGGGGGAGGCAGGAGAGAGACAGAGAGAGAGACATGTGGAGTTCCTCTTCTTATAAGGACACCAGTCCCATCAGATTAAGGCTCAATCCTTATGACCTCATTTAATCGTTATTACCTCCTTATAGAAACTGTTTCCAAATACAGTCACGCTGGGAATTAGGGCTTCAACGTATCGATTTGGGGTTGGGTGGCAGGGAAATACTTCTCAGTCTATTTCACCCTCTGGCTTCCCGATACTCATGTCCCTCTCCCACGCAAAACACATTCACCCCATCCCAACAGCCCCAAAAGTCTTAATTCACGCCAGCATCAACATTAAAGTCCAAAGTCTCATCTAAATATCACCTAAATTAGATATGAGTGAAGCTTAAGATATGATTCATCCTAGAGCCAAATTCCTCTCCAGTTATGAACCTGTGAAACCAGACCAATTACTTGCCTCCAAAATACAGTGGTGAGACAGGCAGAGGGTAGACATTCCCATTTCAGAAGGGAAAAACCAGAAAGAGGAAAGGGACGTTAGGTCCCAAGCAAGTCCAAAACCTAGCAAGGCCAACTCCATTAGATATTAAAGCTCAAGAATAATCTTCTCTGGCTCCGTGCTCATCCTTCCAGGCCTACTGGGGCAGCAGTGTCATCCCCATGGCCTTTGGTGGTGGCCCTGTCCCTGAGGCTCTGGCTTGTTAATATCAAGACATAGCCCCACCCTTTGAAAGCAAGAAGGAACCAGCCCTGCTCCCCGGGCCTCTGGTGCTAATCCTGGTGTTCTCTGAATCACCTTTAGTTCCATTCTTCCCTTTTCTTGAAGGATAATTCATGTTTACAACTGACTAGCTCTATTGTCCCGTCCTGCAGAATCCCAGAAGTCTGACAGCCTTTCTTCACTCTGTTCTGTTTCTCTGTTCCATTTAGTCCCAGCTGGCAGTGTTTCTGATGGCATAATCCCATTTCTATGCTGGGTTTCTGCTGAAATGGCTCATTAAATTTGTGTTTTACACCCATACTAATCTCCTTATCAAATGAATAAGAACACCTATCGTGCTCTCTTCAGAACGCCTTCCTCAGTTTGTGCAAAATGGATAGGCTGAGAATTTTCCAAATCTTGAAGCTCTGGTGCCTTTTGCTTAACAATTCCTTCAACTCACCTCTGTCCTCTTTCATTTTACTATAAGCCGTAAGGAGCAAGTAAGCTACTTCTTCCACTTTGCTTAGACATCTCCTCAGCTAAATACCCAGTTTCATCACTCACAAATTCTACCTTACACAAAATACTGAAACAGAATTGAGCCAAGTTCTTTGCTATTTTATAAAAAGGATGGCCTTTCCTCCAGTTTCTGATAATAAGTTCCTCATTTCTGTCTGAAACTTCATTAGAACGGCCTTTAATATCCATATTTCTGCCAACATTATATTCCTGATGAAATATGTATTCCTTAAGATGATAGAGGCTTTCTCTATAGCTCTCCTCTTTTCTCTCTAAGGCCTCATTCAGAATTGCCTTTAATGTCCACAATTCTATCAACAGACCTTTCAAGGCAATCTAAGCTTTTTCTAGCATGCACCCCAAAACTCTACTAGCCTCTACCTTTCACCCGGTACCAAAGCCACGTCCACACTTTAAGGTATTTATTATAGTAGCACCTCACTTCTCCGTACCAAAATCTGTCTTAGGCTGCTGTAGAAAAATACCGTAGACTGGGTAGCTTAACAGAAATTCATTTTCTCGTACTTCAGAAGTCTAGCAGTCCCAGATTCAGGTGCTGACCAATTCACTTCCTGGCTTGCAGATGGTTGCCTCCTTGCTCTGTCCTGTCCTCACATGACCTTTCCTCTGTGGCCCCCAGGGGTGGGGGCTGGCATGGGGAGAGAAAGAGCTCTGGTATCTCTTCCTCTTCTTATAAGGACAAGTTGTAGAGGAGAACTAAGCCCTTATGACTTTGTTTAACCTCAATTACCTCTCTATAGGCCCTATCTCCAAAGATAGCTGCATTGGGGTTTAGGGCTTCAACACAGAATTTAAGGGGAATGGTATTCAATCCATAACAAGTGTGTAAGTAGGAATTCTTCATAAGAATACTTCTAAAATTCTTCTTTTTGCCATAATCCTGGTATTTACTATTGTCCCTTTTTTGATCTGGAACTCCCTTGAAATTTCCCAGACTAATAAAATTCCCACTGCCAGTATCTGTGTCATTCTGTGTTATATGAAAATGTGTTATGAACGTGTAAGGCCAACCCTCCTGGGGACCACCCTTTGCCCTCCAGCAACACATTTACATACCAAATGTCCTTTATCACAATCTGCTGGGCAGTGGTTCAGATCCACATGAGGAGATGGGATCTCGGAAGACAAGCAGATGCCGTGGCCTGGAAAGAGATCCCTGCAACCCCAGCTGGGGCAGGACCTCGCCGGCTCCCACACCACACATCACAGAAAGAGGGGTCTAGAGCATTGCCCCCTACTAGGATAATCTACAAGAAGTATAATAAAAACACTGTACAGTGCTTACACACTTTACAAAACATTTCTGAAAATAGTCATTCATTTAACTAATGTTTATTGAGCACCTGCTATGCACCGTTCTTGGTACTGGAATGAAGCAAATAAACAATGTCAGATAGTGTTACATAATATTACACAATAACAGTTGATTCTTACATAGATCTTGGAAAGCAGACAGAGTAAGGATTATCATGCCCAGTTTAAGGTGGAAAACTGAGACGAAGAGACGTTAGTGGCTTTGTGTAAGCTAATAACTGACAGGGTAAAGTCCAGCCTGGGTCTTTCGGACCATGGTCCGGAGCCCTTTCCTTTATACTGTAAGACGCTTCTCGATCCTGCCCAGATTTTATATCACCGTTCATCCCAAAGGGCTTACACTTTTAAACTGAGAACAGTAAAGCTAGAAACAACAGAATCAAGAGATGGGGGGGGGGGCGGGGGGAACGTCAAAAGATAACGTAAAAGGGGTGAGGGTGGAGGAGATAGGAAAACCAAGTACTGGCAGAATAATCCCAATATTCCTCCTTGACATTCACACTAGCACCAAGCATAAGGATTACACATGCTTGTACGGACATATGCCCAGGATCTCAAGGGAGAGGGAATTCTGAACTGACTGACATTCTTGGCACAGAAAAAGAATGTCCTTGCAGCTCCTAGGCAAATTGCTATCTGAGAAAATAGTTTTCAACCCCAGCAAGCTGTTTTTCATCGGTAAGAAGTGATTGCATCCGAACAATGTGTATTCTTGTGATCTCTCTCTGACCCCTGAGCCGAGGGCTGCAGAAGGACTCTTAGATGCTGCCCTGCCTGCCAGCCAGCTCGGGTCAGGCAGGTTCCATTCAAAAACACTTCGCCTGTGCCTTCCATTTATTTATATTTATCTATCTGTTTATTTATTCATTTATTTACTTATTATCTTGGCGGGGTGGGTGGGGTAGGTGGCCTGCGGGATCTTAGTTCCCCGACCAGCGATCGAACCGGGCCCTCGGCAGCGAAAGTGTGGAGTCCTAACCACCGGACCGCCAGGGAATTCCTATGTGCCTTCCATTTAGGTCCAGTGCTAGGATTTAGAGTGGAGGGAAAGATGGAAATAAGAAGGAAAAGTTACGGGTATTTTCAAGAGGAAAGGGCCGTATGACTTGGAAGAGGAGGGAAGACAGTCGCTCTTCTCTGCACACAACTGGAGGTCTATGTGTTTCTTTAAGGATTTTCCTCTGCCTTTGGGAGGTAAAATATGGGTCACATAAATACAGCGTTGTTATGGCAACTACTCACTGGTGACAGGTAGGAAAGATTCTGTTACCTGTAACAGGCTAGGAAATTACGAACCTGGCCACTTTAAAACCGCTCCTGCTTATAGGACCACCGGCTCCCATTTCCTTGTCTTTCACTCATCACCAGTCCCCACCCACATCCCCTTCCCATTCAACACATTCTGCCTAAATCTCGACATAGTGTCCCCATCACTCCCGAGGGCCAAGGGCGGCAGCCATCTTAGCCAGGTTTGCCCTCTGGTTCCAAAAGGGAAGGAAACATGCGTCTGTACTTTCAGAATGAGCATCTCCAGGACATCAGGAACGGAAGGCTCAGTCAGCTGAGGGTGTTTCTCTCATCTGGAGTTCCAGATTTAGCAAGTGATGCGACCCCGGCTGAGAGGATTTCTTCCTTTCTGTGAACTTCTGCCTATCAGCAGAAATGGAAACTGGAAAAATCTCATGGGAGTCACACTTTCCCTGCAGGTTTTCAGTTATTTGGCAAACTCCACCTCATGGATTTCTGTGGTCTCTGAGTTCATTGGAATCGTCTCTTTTTATTGAAATGAAATATGGCTGCTGAGGATGGACACACCAAGTGGTTCAGCGTGGTGAAAAGGAAAGGGCTTTAAAATGTTAACCAGGAGGAGTCCCCTGGTTCCTCCCCTCTTTCCCATCGTGACTGTGGCTAAGTCTCATATTCTCAGACTCTTCACCTGCAAAATGAAGCTGATACAAAGCCCTGTGCAACCACATCACAGAGATGTTTTCAGGTTAAAATAAAATAATGTAAACCTTTAGGAAAAGAGCTGCTGAAAATGCACTCAAAGGGGATTTTGTAGTTATTTATTATTTTTATTATTATTATCGCCTCTTAAATTCTGAAGTGTTTTCAGGGGTAGAAATTTTTAAAAATGTATTCTGGGGCTGCTTTTTTACATTAGTAATTATTGGTAAGATATTTCTTGTATGTTGATCAATTTTAGATCATAGCAGTCATCATAAACTTTTGTTAACAGTTTACTCTTGATTTGTTCCTGATGGGGTAGACAGTGCAGAAAAGACGCTTAATTAAAAGACCCTATTGTTGTAAATTTCATCCATGTAATGTTGATGAATCTTAATTTAATACTAGAATCGTCTACCACAGCCATTCTCAAAGTGTAGTCTGTTTCCCCCTGGGATTCCCTGGGATCCTAGTGTGGGTCCAGGAGAGGAAAACTATTTTTATAATAATACTACAATGTTATTTGCCTTTTTCATTGCGTTGACATTTGCATTAATTGTGCAAAAGCAAAACTAGGTATAATAGCTGCTGCCTTTGTACCAACCGGGGCAGGGGCTCCAGCCTGCATCAGTAGTCACTGTATTTTTTTTTACCACCACAAACTTGCAGGAAAAAACGGTGGGGGGACTATTTCATGTCCTCAATAAAACAGGGAAATGATTAACTTAGTTAATCTTGACCCTTGACCAGATGTCTTTTCAATATTCTATGTGATAAAATAGGCAGTATGCATAAAGCACGTCGACAAGTATACTCCATCATGTATGCAATCGTTTGAGTTGCAAGCTGAAATAGCCTATTTTTTCATGGAACACCGTTCTTCCCCGAAAGACAGCTGACAGCAAACTATTGTTATTTGAACTTGTCTTTTGACAGACTTTTTCTTGAGAGTGCATAAAGATAGCTTGTCACTTCAAGGAAAATGACAGACATTCTTTGCTGCCAAAGATAAAATTTGAGCCTTCAAGCAAAACTTGGAATTTTGGAAAACTTGTACCTGCTAAATGTAAACCTGATGATTAAAGACTTTTCTAATGAGCTCAGTGATATTAACAAACATGATTTTAAAAAAATCTTGTATAGCCCGTATTTGGAAGCTCAAATATTCACTCAGTGAAGCAATAGTTTCCAGTGATTGATGCATTATATGGCAAAATCATGCTTGGGTGAAAGATCCATTAGGAAAAAATAATTAACTTCATTAAAATGGGTTATTTTTTGCTAACACGCAGAGTTTGTCAGTTATTTGAAACAAATAAATATCTTAAATTCCTTTCAGTTTTAATAGCATTACAAATTATTTTATTTTAATGTACTGGGTTTCTTGTTATTTTAAACAAAAAATTAATATTTTAAATATTCTTCAGTATTATTTCTAATATGTTAAATATAACCCACATAAGCAAAAGCTTTTGGGGGTCCTCAATAATTTTTAAGGGTATGAGGGATTCTGGGTTAAGTCAAAGCCCCTCACCACTCTTCTTTATGTCCACTTCTGTTCCCTGGGTTGGAAATCAGCCTGGGGAAGACTGGCTGTCAAACTGCACCATCTACTGAGAAACATTTTCAATATCCTGAAAGATCGCCCACCTCCAGAAAATGTTTGGTATAAGATGGGTGAGGGATTCCAGGTTTCCTCCTATGTCTCAGCTGATGTTTCAGGGATAGCTTTGCAGCAAAGAGAAATATGCTCTTCAGGAAACTCTTTCAAAGCTGAGTTTCTCTTCCTCATTCCCCATAAATTATATTAATGCACAGCCTATTACCTAATGGGGTTGCAGTTTAACTTCCTTTTCTCAAGCCTTTTATGGGAAAGCAGTAAAGATAGGGGCGGCCCACAGCATACACTCGACTGCTTCGGGAGCAATTCCCACCACCACGCCCTTGCTTTCTTTGGTTTACTGAATTTAAATTTGTTTCAAGCATGTGTGATGATGCAATTTGTGGAAGTTGCTTAAGAAAATCCTTTGCTAGGGAATGTGAGAGAGTGGAAACAAGGATTGAGTCTTCAAAAAAGTGTCACTCCCGTGATTGTCTCCTATTGAAAGAGCAAGAGAAGAAAGACCTGGTTTCAATTCTGAACTATATTTAATTTCTGAAGAAAGAAGACAGGTGAGCAATTATATTGGTATTTCACTCACCGTAGAGCAATGGGCAATCTCATCAGGAAGAAATGTAGAGCCATGCCTCTTACAAATAATTTTTATAATGTGAGTGCAGAGCCTGCAGCCTTTTCTGAGCCATCTTTCCTCCCACCATGATTTTTCAAGGTGTCTGCTCAATATGTATATCCTCAAGTTTTCATGATGAAAATGTTTTCTTGGAGGAGTTGGGATCAGGTTCAACTGAGAGTGATTGAACAGTTAAAATAAAAGTGGCTTAAATGAGACGAAAATTTGTATAATCTCTTTTGTGAATGCAGCTGATCCAGGACGGGAATGATGACGCCACCATAATAAGGGCATCCAGTACTTTCTACCTTGATGTTCCATTCGTCTCATCAGGACACAGCACCAGCCATCACATCTGCATTCCAGGCAGCAGGATACAAAAACAGGAGGCAGGCTAAGGCTACAATATCTCCTTTAGTGACACTTCCTAGATATCATACACATTACTGCTGTTTACAACCCTTGGTTCTTTCCCTGAGGATGACGGGGAAAACAGATATTGGAAGACAAGGAAATAGAGGTTGTCTTCTAGGTGGTCATGACTACTAGCATTCAGAGGTTTTATTATTGAGGAAGAAAGAGAACAAGAACATTCAGGAAAGATTAGCTCTTCTATGTGTCTTTTTAAAATGAGTTTAGGGAAATGAACAATTACTACAGAGACGCTCATGTGTATCACAGCAAGAGAAGAGCAAGCAGTATTGAGGTGACATTCTGAAAGAGATGCTGCTTACTTAGTTTGCCTAATCTGCGCCCAGAATTTAACAGTAATGGTTGATCGGGGTTCTTCAGCCAACATGGGTCTTGCCATGCATCTAATTTATCCTGAAGAAGTTTCTAAAAGATAGAATTTTATGCCAACTACTCAAAGATCAGTCGAGGATGGTTCAGCTGACCTAATTGAGATATACAGTTTTCCAAACAATTGGCCTGGGCGCTGTATATATTAATCGAGAAATGATACAGAGTATGGTTCTCACGTAAGTTCTAATTCATCTTCACTGAGGAACTGGGAAGCTTTTAGTCAGGTGGACCCTAAGGAAACGTCTCTCACAGCTCTTGCTGGCACGGTGTTTCATTTCCCTCTTTGATGTCTCGTCTGTGTTAACACTCGTGAGTTCCTCACATCTAGGCTTGCAAACTGATTGCAGTAAAAGAGTCTCAATATCTCTTCCTATGAGAGTTAAATGGCCCTGCTTCACCCACGGTTGGCATCAACCACAGTTCTCAGAGGAGGTTTCCTCTCCTCCTACGAGGATTCTCAGCAGCCTGAGGATCACGTTAGTCAACCCTGGCAAGGGTTTTTTCTCCCTGTGTGTTCTCTGGAAGTCTCTGACAAGTGCTGTTGACCAACTTCCTCATGGCTCTGAGGGTCACGGAGTCCAGGGCAATTCCTGTCAGATGGCGCTGAATATACCCTCGTCTGCTGCAGCCACGTGAGTGGGTGTAGAGTGGGCTTGAAGGGCTCTCCGCTTCCTCTACGTCGGACAAATGACTCAGGGCTTGGGAAGGGACCCCACTGGGGTATCGTCTGGTTTTTATCATGACGTAAATGTGCCTTCAGATGCCAGTGAAACTTCTACATCCTCTCAAGTACAAACTCTCCTGAAAAACAAATGACAAAGAAATAGGGCTTCCCTGGTGGTGCAGTGGTTGAGAGTCCGCCTGCCGATGCAGGGGACACGGGTTTGTGCCCCGGTCCGGGAAGATCCCACATGCCGCGGAGCGCCTGGGCCTGTGAGCCATGGCCGCTGAGCCTGTGCGTCCGGAGCCTGTGCTCCGCAACGGGAGAGGCCGCAGCAGTGAGAGGCCCGCGTACCACAAAAAAAAAAAAAAAAAGAAATAGAAGCATGGGCTACCTTTGTTTTTCTGCAGCAATTTGGCTTACTTTAAACTCCTGAAGTTGATTTCCATTCATTTGTATTTGGGCACATAATACATGTTTAATCCCAGGAAATGCAGTTTGGGGGTTTTAAGTCACTTGCTGGAGTGAGGATGATTTTCTGCACCAAGGTTAAAAGTGTAGGAAGAATCCTTCAAATAGAGCTCTGGTCCCCTAGGATAACGGTGTCTGCATATCATCATCATAAAGCCAGGACAGGCCCAGAGCAGCAGACCATCGTACAGTCCCAGCTTGACAACTTCATAATGGAGGGGACAAGGAAAGACACTAGGGGTACCGCTCCTTCATTGCAGGGGACAGAATCTCTTGTTTGCTCGTTGCCACCATAGACTCTGAAATGCATCAACATGCTTTCTCATGAGAGCTTCCGTGCATTTATCAAAATTATTTACAGGACGTTTTAGTCTTCTCTTCCGATATAGGAGTCACTTTCTCAGGACTGTCACCTATCTGAAAACCTCTTTATATTTTTGAGGATAAAGGCTTTATTTTGAGATTAATGGGTATAATGTTACCCAATCTTTGTTCCAGTTGAGAAATACTGGACTAATTAATTAGAAACATACTTGGAATGTAACGTGAGCTTATTCAAGATAGGAGTTATATAATAAAGCATTGAGAATTTCACCAGTTTTTTTTTTTAATTTCATCCTACAGATCAAATATTTTAGGAAAAAAATACCTTATATATAAATCCCTACTTCTAAGGACAGGATCTATTTTTATTATTAAATGTTTGACATCAAAAATACTCATTAACTGGAAGATATTCTAAGATTACATTCAAATTTATTCCATTATTAACCGGAAAAAAATCTACAGAGTGAGAAAATACTTCTTTTTCTACTTAAACTAAAGAATAATTTCTATTTCCATGGAATCAAACCAGAATTCTTTTTCTACCATTTAGGGTAAGATTAAGAAAAATTCAGTTATCTCAAAGATAGATATTTTACAAAGACTAATATACCATTACATTTTTGAAACCCTGTTTTCAAGAAAAACAACACAGAAAAAGAATCTTTTAAAGGTCTGCTTATAGAGCCAGGATTAAGGATAGCTCTGTTATAATATATGCTTGATGTCCTAGAAGAACCACGGAGTCTGAAGCAAAGACCTGTGTCATAACAATGTTATAGAGCTGTACTCATCAGTGTGGTAACCAGCAGCCATATGTGGCAACTTAAATTAAGATTTAAATAAACTAAAATTAAATAAAATTAAACATTCAGTGCATCGGCTTTCGAACCTCATTTCAAATGCTCAGTAGAGTCACCTACAACTGTTGGTTGCTGACCGACTGCCACATTGCAAAGCACTAATTACATTTTCAACATTACAGAAAGTTCTATTGGACAGCCCTGTCCTGGGGTCTACGCTAGTACAGATTACCTGTTAAAAGAAGGGCTCAACAAATAGACATCCAGAGTGAGAACACAGGAAGGAAATAGAAGGTGAGAGGCTTTGAAACAAACAGGCACTGTCTTGGTGTCACATGGTAACCCTCCAAGGGAAGAAAATCCATAGCAGTGCGTCCTCTTTTTATAGAACTTTAAAACACTGTTTGGATTTCTTTTTTGGTGGATGAAAAGGGACTAGGAAGTCATGAGCTATGTGGATTTACCTCCTCTGGGAAAACAGACGCATATATCTCCCCAAGTCATCGTCATTAGAAAATGTTATATGACCATCTCTGTGTGCAGGTCACTGTGCTACCAAAATTAACAGCAGATTCAGTTGAAAATAGGAAGGAAGCGTGGGGAGGATAGACTTTCTAAGGAAATGGAGAAAGCTGAAGTTCTTGACTCAGATTTTCCACAGTTGCATTGTGTACTAGTTTAGAGACATCTACCTTTTAGTCAAGTCCAACCCCCTGTTCTACAAATGAGATCATTGAGATCCCGAGACAAGGAAGTGACTTGTCCAAAGATACTCACAATGTCACAGGAACAAGACCGGGGCCAGGTCTCCCTTCTAAAAGTATTCTACCTCTATTACTACTACCTACTCACGTTATATACTAACCAAACAAACTCTCCAACCCTCCCTTTAAAACAAACTACATGATAAAATAATTACTTTTTAAAGAAGATAAAATATCATGGTTCAGGAAAGCACTGTAATTGTACAGGTGAATATTTGCCAAATATCTCTTCCTGGTTTTGTTTCTTCGTGAAATGATTTCGGGTCTGGTTGCTTGCTCAGCCACTTTCTGGCTCATCCTCAAAATCCCTCACCTCTGGCCATCTCAGAAGGTGGATGGGCACCAGTGGAGTCTCCACCTCTGAGTACAGACTTTCCTTACCAAGTAAGCCTTGAAGAATGGGTTACTTCCAGCCCCCTGAGTGAATTTCAGGTAAGACTCTAGCTGTTTCTGATTTGAGTCCAGAACCACAGTCCCCTAGGAGAGAGAACTTGAAGTGGACCCTGGTCTTGGTCTTGGTCTTGGTTTGGGGATCAGCAGAGCAGTGGTTAAGAGCAGAGACTTTGTGTCCGAAGGGCTTGACCCCTAATCTAAGCTCTGCACTTAAGTGCGGTTGGATCATGCAGTGACCTCAGCTGCAACCTCTAAAGTTTAAATATTAAGACTCATTTCCCCGTGGTTTTGAAAGGATTAAATCGGTTACTCTATGTAAATAACATAGTATTTTAGTGTCAGAAACGTGAAACTCACACCATGGAAGGTGATGCTGTTGTTACCTGATCCGAGAACCCCCAGAAGGAGCAGAAAGACATTTTGGGGCTCCTGCTACCTTCAGCCACCCTGGAGTCAGCTTTCAGAACTTGGCTTCTCTGCTGCCAGGTGGGGGAGCATTTCCAGTCTCAGCTCTCAGATTTTGCCACTTTAATAAATGCATCAGACCACAAGGTGGTGCTTTATTCTAATGTATGATATTAGGAGGATTTTTCCAACCACAAAAAGTGCATTCAGCATCACTAACTACCAAGTGTCAACTTCCCAAACCTAATACAAACATCCAGATAGGCTCCTGTCCTCTGTGACTGATGACCAAGGAGCACAGGGCACTAGGGAGTACTGGGTCCTCCCCATTCTTCCGTCTCCAGCTGGGAGGGAGGAGAAGACAGCCCCAGCAAAGCTGACAGCTTTATTGGGTTTCTTTTCCTATAGCGTTATGTAAACTCTTGTCAAACTGACACACACACTGTGTGATTTTCCCCGGTTTCCGTCTTACTCAATCTCCTGGTAAGCAGTGGTTCACAAAGTGCAGTGATGAGGGAGAGAAGGAGGGTCTCTTGGCGACATCCACCCTGAGGCGGTGAGAAGTCCGCTTCCCCCTTGTAGTGCAGTGACTGGAGCCTCTGGCCATGAGTCCAGGTCACGGGGCTCTGGGTGTAAAGCAGAGCCACCCCTCTTCATTTACAGCTTGCCAACATGCATGCCACCCTGGTCTCATTGAGTTGGCGTCAGGACAAGAACAGCAATCTTGCCCACTGGGTTAACTGCCTTAGATTAGGAGAGCAGCTGGACTATATAAAGGACTTTGCAACCAATGTGCAGCCATTATTAGAGGCCATGGAGAATGAACAGTTCTGAGTCCTAGTCTACACTCAGCCACCACCTGGCTGTGTGACTTCGGGCAATTCCATGAATTTTGTTCCCCTATAACATGGTGGACAAACAAGGCAGGTAGACCAGATGATCTTTAATACCAGCAATCTGGAAGTCAGTGTCTTTTCTCCCTCAGAAGAGGTTCTGCATCAGCTAAGGTTTGGGCTCTTGTGGAGGCTAGGAGGGCTTTACAGGGAATCCCAGATAAAACCAAGCAAAGACGGTAAGAGGTCAGAGAAAGGCAGGAAGAGGACAGAGTGAGGAAGGAAGGGCTAGCCTTGGAGACCAAGATGGTACTGAGAAAAAGGGAGAGAGCTGGAGAGAGAAGGACTCGGATCCTGTAAACCTAGGCTAAGACATCAAGGCAAAGTGAGAGGCTTTTGTGGAAGATGGCTTCGGTAAAGGGAAAAAAATGGGGGGAAAAAAAGGTAAAGGGTTTTCTTTGGATCCAGGCAGATTAGCTGGAAGATTGTTTTCTAGCTGATCCTCTGATAACAGTGTTCTAAAGGCTTGTGTAGACGTCCCTTCACCAAGACCTTTGACCTTTTAATCCTTCTGAAAGTGACGTGCCCTCTCTTTTCCCTGAAGAGAAGAGAGACAAAAGAGAAGAGAGACAAATAAAAGAAAGTTTGCCAGCAGTCATTCCAAGAACATTCTGTTGATTTTCTCATTGCTTTTAAGACTGCACGCAACAACCTTTCATTATAAAATAACGAAAGAAAGGCCGATCCAATGAGTCACAACAGCTACAGTCAGTAAGCAGCGTCACTGATTCACATCTTAAAGCGGTTTCCTCCAGCCTATTTATTCATAGTTTGAGTGAGAGAATCAGGATCAATTAGGATCAACTTCATTTTCATAGACTCACTTTCGTTTTAACTAAGAAATTCATAAATTTTTCTCCCAACTATAAAAACTAACACTTGGTGGAAGGCACAGGAGATGAAAGATGAACGTGACAGCACCAGGCTGCTTGGCTCAGAGGAAAGACAAGGCAAGATTGCTACATTCCACGAGTTACTGAATTTGGAGGAGAGCTGCATTTGTCCTTGTGAAATGATCTAACTCAGCTTCTTCGAATCTTGTGAACACTCTGGTCATGTTATTTGGGAATCATCTGACCATTATTTATTTGATACTGGACATTTTATTGTCTGCGAAAAAAAAATAAACTCAATTACTAAAAATATGAACAGACTTCCCAAACAGTGATCTAGTCTAGTATTAATGGAGACTGTGATCATGTTACTAGAAATTATATATATATTGCATATATATGGCATATATTAAGATATATAATATATATTGAGATGCATATAGTATATATTAAAATATACATATATAAAATAAGATATATATATATATATATAAGACGTTATATTCTAAGAGATTATATAAAGAAGGTGAAGAACGGCTCTCTCTTGGAGGAAATGTCAAGATTTTGCCCTTTCCTTCTTTAATGCAAGGGTTAATGTGTTCTTTGTAGTTTTAAGTCTATGGATTTTTTGGAAAAACTTCTTTTAATCCAAATTCATCACTGAATACATCAGACTTTTATGAGAGATAAAACCTTACCAAAAAGAAGGGGTTACCACTGGTGTTAATGTGATATCTCTAAGTAAAAACTAAAGGAATAAATCAGATGAGAATATTATTCCAAGAAAACAGGGTCAGGGTTACAGTGTCTTTAAATTTCACCCATTCCCTTTCTGTTTAATAAAATAAATTTATGGCTTTAACCTACGACTCCACAGATAACCATGTGTTTTCTTTTGCAGTGGTTGTCAAATAAGCCCCTGAAATATTTTCATTTTCTTTCTGTTCAGAGCACAACCCTGGAAGAATCTAGAAATCAAATTAGAGGCTAGTTCCAGTAGGAGGAAAGAAAAATAACTTTTACTAGTCAAGCTTGAGCAGCAAATGCATATGGGAACTACGAGAAGTACATGTTTTTTGTTTGTTTGTTTATTTGTTTTGCGGTACGCGGGCCTCTCACTGTTGTGGCCTCTCCCCACAACACAGGCTCCGGACGCGCAGGCTCAGCGGCCATGGCTCACGGGCCCAGCCGCTCCGCGGCATGTGGGATCTTCCCGGACCAGGGCACGAACCCGTGTCCCCTGCATCGGCAGGCGGACTCTCAACCACTGCGCCACCAGGGAAGCCCAAGAAGTACATGTTTTGAATGGATTTCATGACATGATTTTTCCATCAGTTTTTAGATTTGGGTCATCCCTTTAAATCAGTGATTTTTGTCTTTTCCTGTTAAGTATGGATTTGGCTTTTGATTTATTGAATTGGAGTTTTGATGCACTGTCTTTCAAGTGAAAGTACCCAGCAAAGAATGCGGCTCACAGGAGCCCTCACAGCCCATTGTGGATCAGCGTGTCTGATCACCCACCACCGGGCAGAAACTCAGGGCTGCTGTAGGGGCAGGAGGGCCGGGGTTTGATGGCTGAAAGTTCACAGCAGCTTCTGGGCTGTATAATCTCATGGCTCACTGTCGAGCTATTTTTTATTAAAATATAATTACACGTACAGGATGACAAAACTTGCACCTTATAGCAAGCCATTTTTCACACTAGGAGATCTGCAGGCAGGTTGCTGGAGATGTAAGGAACTATATGTCTCCACCTTAGGCCATTTAGCTACTGTCCAGGTACAATACCTCTCACAAAATCATTTTCAACAATCTTCTGGATCTCCAAAAAAATGCCCAGTTCCCTCCTCTCACCCTTTTTCCTATCATCTGTAAAAGGCCCCGATCACTTAACAGAAAGGAACAAACACAGTCAAATCCACCTACTTGCTAAAATGTATTTGTAACCCCTGAAGCAATTCTCACAGCACTTTCACGGTGATTTATGGACACAGGCAGGACAGGGAAGCATATGAGTTACCAAGGTGCATGTTCCCAGCTTCTTGTTTCAGCTCCCATACTGATAAAGTGTCGTCTTTGCTATCTCTTTAGTGCCACGTTCTTTGCATTTCTGTGTCTTTGGAGTGGTTTCACTGTTTAAAATGTCCCCCAGGCATAGTGCCGAAGGGCCATCTAGTGTCCTAAACACAGAGGCTGTGTGATGTGCCTTACGGAGAAAATCTATGTGTCTCAAAAGTTTCATTCAGGTGTGAGTTATAGCTCTGATGGCCATGAATTCAATGTTAATGAATCAACGTGATACTTGACATAAAGTGTCTTTTGACAAAAACACACATAAAACAAGGTTAGGTATTGGTCGATCGATGAAAACGTGACCAGAGGCTCACAGGAACCTAACCTTTATTTCCCCTGAGAGCAATGGTTCAGTCTTCATCAATTCAGTGTTCACAGCAACCCTGTAGAACACAATACCACCAAGAACAGGAATCAGTCTTAACTACCATTGCTGGCTTTTCTGTTTCCCAAAACGCATATTCCTGCTTTTTTTTTTTTTTTTTTCAGAAAGGAAACTGGAAAGGAGACAGTTCAGAGAAGAGAAATGAACACTTTATAAAGAGAGAAAATGAATCCTAGGGTAAACTTTAAAAGGAACTGGGGTTTGTCCAGTTCAGAGAAGAAATGCGTTTAAGAGCCTTTCCGACCTCCCTTCCAATAGAGGACCAAAGAAGGGAGAGATGGTCCCATACTCAAGATTGAGTTTGAACTCAGTGGAACATTTTACTGATCAGGGTGATGAAACTTTGGAATACAGAGTTCCTCCCCTAGAGAGCTTCCAGAAAAGAAGAGAAAACTGACATTAATTCACAAAACTGCTCAACTGAATTTGAGAGTTCCAAATCGGGTACTCCGACCGGCTTTTTACAGCTCTGGGATCCTATGAATAGCGTTCACTTTCGAGGGGCCCTGCTAAGCTGAGAGGCAAGGTCTGTGATTATGGAATGTTTTCACCCAGGACGGAATTAACTTGTCTGAATAAGCCCATATAGGGTTTAAAGCTAGGCCCCTGGCCATATTCTGACCAATACTTTCCAGACTGCATTTTCTGGAAAGTGAGGCTGTATTTCACTACTGTGTGTGTGTGTGTGTGTGTGTGTGTGTGTGTGTGCTCAATTAGTGATTTATCTTGCTTATTTTCACGTTTAAATTTTTTGTAAGGACATATACTGTTCAGCATTTTGCTTTTTTCTCTGCGGTGCCAGCCTGTGGGATTTATGATCGCACAGATATGAGTTTGAAGCTGTGTAGCAGTGGGTAAGTTACTTCACCTCCCTTCCTTCAATTTTCTCATCTGTATAATGGGGACCATCGTGTCTTCCTCACAGGGTTGGTTATAAGATTCTCTCTCTAGTTCAAGAGGCTCTTCCTACCTGCTGCCGGCCCCAAAGCCCATTTTCTCACCACTAAACTGTAGCTTCCACCAGTGCAGGTACCTGTCGATGTGAGCCTCTCACGTAAGCACGAGCTCAAGTGTCTGCTGAATAAAGTTCTGTGGCAGCGTCATTCCCAAGTTAAAGTTCTTCAAAAGCTCATTGCTCACAGAATGAAGTTCAAACTCCTTATGGGGCCAGAAAGGCTGCCTGTGGGTCTGTCCCTGCTTATTAGAGCTAGCTCGGTTCTGGCCACCCACCTCCCCATTGCCAAGGCTACTGGGCCAGCTGGGCAGGTGGCCCCGGACAAGGGGAAGACACAGTCAATCAACCTGGAAGAAAAGTGTCTTTTCTCTAATTGGTTGGTCTAGAGAGGGGGCGCCTTCTGGCAACTTATCCACCTGGTGATGGCACTGTTTTCTGTTTTGCACTAAAATCCGTGGACAGAGCAGCAGGTCTGAGCTCCAGCTGCGCGGGTCCCAGTTTCAAAGGCATGCGCGCTGAGCGGTCTCGCTTCCCGGACTTTAAGGGGTTTGCTCCTTCTTGTAGGATTCAGGCTTTGGTCTTCCCCAAAGCCTCCCTGAGCCCCGGGAGAGAGTTAATTGTCCCTCAGGTCTCCATGCTTGCCTCTCTTCTAGCATTTGGTGGTTTCCTCGCTCTGATATTTAGCGATTATTTATTAAGTGCCGTGTAGAGCGTCTGCAGGACGGACTCAAGCCCTCTGCCTCTTGGAATAACAATAGATCAGGGGAGGTGTGTATTAAACAAATCACTTCCCCAAAAAGGTCTTTGGTTTCAAGTTTAAGGAGACTCTAGGATGCTGTGAAAGTGTGCATTAAACTGGAATAAAAATCACACTTTTCAGACTGTGTGATAACTGCCTGATTTCTTGTCTGTCCCCCTGGTAGACTACAGCGTTTGTGAACTCTAAATTTCACTTTTTCTCAGAGCTGAAGCCCCAGAGCTGAGCGCAATACACTTCATAGGCACTCAGTACATTATAAATATTACTAATAGCAATATTGCTATCTTGGAAACAGCTTCTAGAAGGCTCAATTGTGACAGCATGGGATTTGGAGTGCCCCTGTCCACAATTTTCATGTGTCCCTGAATAGATAGATATAAGGGGCACAGGCATGGAAAAAATTGTGTGAAGCTCAGCTCGGGGCATTTAGTTTTAGAGTTTCTGAGCCCCCTTTCTCCCTCGCCCCTCCCCCCAGCCCCCTGCACCTACAAAGCACGGGGCTGTCACCATTTAGGCTTTGCCTGAAGCTCATTCATACCAATGTGTCACCTCTCTCTGGTAGCTGCTGTTTTTAGCCTTCCTGTCAATGTCTAGCATGAAAGCTTTTGTCTTCTATAAAAGGAATTTCAGGTTAGTGGAAACTGAGTTACAAGGTCCTCCATGGACGTGTGAATCTCAGGCCCACAAGTATTTAGGTTATCATTTTGTGACAAAACTTACTTGAGTTGCACATATTCTTTTGCATGAGTTGAATACTACAAAAGATACAACTTTTAAATGAAAAGACTCCCAGAGCCTGAAGGCAATCTTGGTTTAGCAATTTCAAGGTAAAAGGGTGTGAATTTGGGGGAGTCGTGAGCTGCAGGTACTGGAGAATAACTGCGTTAGTTCCTCTCCATCATCCTTCACTGCTCCCTCCCTTCACTCTCCCTGGTTCCCAAACACCCCGGGCTCTGGGGCTCATGGTCTCTGTGCCCCCGTCTTTGTGCATTTTACCTTCACTCCTGCAGCTCAGCATGTGTGTGTCATGCCCTCAAACAGGCTTCTGAAAGCACCCTCTAGATTCCCAGATCCCTGGGGAGCATGGACTCAAGGACAGGTGAAGTGTGTGTGTGTGTGTGTGTGTGTGTGTGTGTGTGTGTGTGTTGGGAGTCATGTGCAAGAAGACAGATGCAATGGGAGGACGAGAGCAGATGCAGGGTCCTCAGCTCTGGGTCACAAGAAAGAGCATCAGAGCATTTCGGGACTAGGGAATCTCAACTATTGGTGGCATAAAGTGAGGAAGTGATAATCTGTGCATTAATGGAAACTCCTAGACTCAGTGGAGATTTGGGGCACAAAAGCCAATTATAAACATCAAAGAAGAGAAAATACATTATTGATTTGCATAAATGATCTCCACGTCATATATGCCTACTGTGTGTAGGATGAAATGTACTGCAAATTGGATTGGATTAAAACGGTAAAATCTATACTTATTAACGTAACTTATAGATCAGTAAACAAAACAGAATTAAACACAAGAAAACATGGCAGAAACATGTTTTTTTCCAGCCAACACCAGCCTTTGAGTAGGAACATGTGGCCACAGTGAAGAAACATGAACCTCTGTTTTGTCTCCTGGGGAGATGATCTTTCTGGAGGGCTTTTCTGAGGTCTGTGGTTTCTCCCCTTTTCCCTCTGTCCCCTCAGTTCCCACTCCCTCCTCTCTAATATTTATAATGGTGAGAGTCAGTCACCCAGGAACAACTCCAAACATTGGGCAACTTCAGAGAGTATGAGCTTTCAGTTGAAATACCAGAGAGCAGACTCAGGGAACAAGCCCAGCTATGGGGAGGGAGGGCAAAGAGAGCAAGAGATACACTTAGTTGCTACTTTTAGTAGTTGATGGAAAAAACCACAGTGAAAGAGAGAGCCTACTACAATGGAAGAAGAATGTGTAGGCTGTAGAAAATATATTTTTACATGTATGAGACAGGGATTGTGCGTTTATAATGTACATACACCAATAAGACGTAAAAAGAGATATCTGATTCATTAATGTAAATATAACACTAACTTTAGTCCTTTATGAAACTCCTCAGAATTGATGCTTAAAGAGCATGCAGCACCATCTATTTATTTCCTGGGTGCTGATTGTGTGCTAGGCATTGTGCTAGGAAGCATCAGGAACAGTGATTACTCAAACCAGACATGGGTTCATGCCCTCATGGATCTGACGGTCTACTGGGCATGGCATGGCCAGTGTCTAATCAGGGAATCACCCAAGAGAGAAGGTGAGGCTGCATCTCCGATGGAGAGTTCCACGGTTCTATGCCAGCGTCTCAGATCAGAGTGTAGCTTGTCCTCTTGGGAGGGATTGGAAAGGGCCAGGGAAATCTCCCTGAGTAAAATTCCATATCTTGAGAAACAAAATCATTATGGTCAGGATTATGATTTCATTTCATAACAGAGTTTATGTTCCCTGGTCTTCAGTTTGTTTGTTTGTTTTTTTAATTTGGCTGTCATACCCATGAGTCTGCCAGGTGAAATCAGCGAGTTGGAAATTCACTGTAAATGTTAGCTTCCTGGCTTCTTACACATGGCTAGAGTTTCAAATATCAAACATGTGACTTCAGGACTTTATTTTTTCTTAAAGCTTTATACGCAATGTCTGGTGTTTTTAAATCATTCATTTACCCACTCAGTAAATAACTGTGGCCCTAGATATGTGCATACCCCGTGCTGAGAGTTCAGGGCATAGAGGCTAGCAGGAGATACCAGGTAACAAGGCTATGTATGAATAGATATAAAATTACAATCACGGTGAGTATTTCTTTATGCATCAGGTTCTTAATTACAGACAACAGGATCCACCCTAGACAACTTAAGCAGAAAGGGACGTGTTAAAAATTATAGCTGGCTCCACATTTGAAAGAGACCTAAAGAAACAAACTCTTCGCAAAAATTCCTACATCAATGCCCCAAACCATATTGCAAAACTAGGCCACGAAGGGACCTGGTGCCTTTGTCAAGGTGAAAATCACACTTCCTCCTCCAGGTTCCCAGCAAATAGCTCCTCTAGCCACCACTCCCTGCTCATGCAACAGCATGTGAAAACCATCTCTGCATGTATGTCTGATAGGCAGAATCTCAACCACTTCTAGAGCCCAGTTTCCAGGGAGCCCGGAAAAGATGGTTTCAGTCTCAGTCCCTGCCTTCTAGAAGGAGGTTGGAATGCACATTGAGGGAGCCCACCCCGTCAGCCATAGTCACCGAGGAAAGAGCAGGGAGCAGTCAGAAGGCGTAGCATGCGAGATCTGCTTTAGATTGGGTAACAAAGCAAGGCTGTTATGAAGAAGCTGCCTTAAAGCTTAAAGCTAGGTGTAGAGGAAGGAATAGGATAGAGTCAATGTGTGCAAAGGCCCTGTGGTAGAAATTTGGCCAGGATGGAAAACAAGAAAGAAAAGGAGGTTGTGGGTAGGGAACATAGGACAAAGTCTGAGTCCTTGGAGAGGTGGAGGGGTTGAGGCACAAGGTCTGGTAACCCAGGTAAGGACCCTATACTTTATTCCACCTGCAATGGAAGCCCACCCAAGGGGTCTATAAAAGGGCACTGTGATTACACATTTCATTACTACATGGCATAATATGTTGCAATTTGTCATGTTTTTTAAACACCTTTATTAGAGTACAATTGCTTTCCAATGGTGTGTCGGTTTCTGCTGCAATTTATCATTAATACTCTCTGCTGCAGGAAATAAAATATCTGACTGAAAGGGGCTTAGACAAGTTCATCTTTCTTACCTAACAAGAAGCCTAGAGACAGGGATTTCCAAGACTGGTTCAGCTGCTCAGCGATGTCCAGGATCTGGGTCAGCTTCTTCATGATCTTGGGGCTGTTTCCACATGATCACAAGACGGTGGCCGCAGTTCCAAGCATCACACGCTTCTTGTACAGAAGCAAAACAAACAAAGAGAAACCTCTCTTTGGAATTAGGAAACGTGAGATACTTTCCTGAAACATTCAAGTTCCTTTGGCCAGAATTGGGTATGCTTGCTCTGCTGAGCTGCAAAAGACACGGGGAAAATGATTATCTGCCATTGTCAGACGCTATAGTGGCAGGAACACCCTGCCACGAAACGGGGAGGAAGGAGTGGTTTTGATGGGGAGCTGTAGTGAATGTCAGAGCAGGATTTTATTACAACAGTAGCCGCCATACACCCGGGTCACCCACAGAGGATGAGCGTCACGGGGTGAGACAAGACGACCAAGACAAGAGCGATGGTAGCCTAGACTCACCTGGCTAGAGAAAGGCATGGAATGGGATGGTTAAAATAAAGCCACACTTGCATAAGTCGATCATTTTTGTTTCCTATGTAGTTGTGCTACTTAGACACTTTGTTCATAAATGTATCCATAGACTATCATACAGATTGATGTCAGTCAGAAAGAGAAAAATAAATACCACATGCTAACACACATATACAGAATCTAAAACAAAAAAGAAAATGGTTCTGAAGAACCTAGGGGCAGGACAGGAATAAAGAAGCCGACGTAGAGAATGGACTTGAGGACACGGTGAAGGGGAAGGGTAAGCTGGGACGAAGTGAGAGAGTAGCATTGATATATATACACTACCAAATGTAAAATAGATAGTGGGAAGCAGCTGCATAGCACAGGGAGATCAGCTCAGTGCTTTGTGACCACCTAGAGGGATGGGATAGGGATGGTGGGAGGGAGACGCAAGAGGTAGGGGATATGGGGATTTAAGTATACATATAGCTGATTCACTTTTTACACAGCAGACACTAACACACCATTGTAAAGCAATTATACTCCAATAAAGATGTTAAAAAAATAAAATAAATTTATCCATAAACATATCTGTAGGTGATGCAAATCAGTGATGTGGTGCTTGCAATACACTCTCCCAGGCAGTAGCCATAGGCCTGGGCAGGGCCAGGCTGACCTGCACCCCGTGTCTACCTGGGGGCTTACGGACGACTCCCCTTAGTCTACTGCACTGCTGTTTGGTGCACACATATGTGTGCCGGATGTCCTATCCCCTCTCTATCCGCCAGGGTGCCAGTGTGAGAGGATTCTACCCGCACGATTGTACTCTTTGCAGTTGATCTTATTAAAAATGAATCATTTCTCTTTCTCAGACCAGGAACAGCATTTGAACCTCTTCATCTAGCTCCATTCTTTCATCATCTCTTTCATCAGAACAGTTCCAAATTTCTCCCTCCCCTGTGGGACTGGGGGGAGTCATATTTTCCAGTTGTCTGCACAAGAGAGAGGCAGGCAGGCGCACCCCCAGATATATGTCACTTTCTGTTTCTTTCTTGTGCTTATTGGAAATATGCTAATGACCCTGCCAGACCCCAAGGTGATGACAAATCTGGAATGCTACACTCTTGCCCTCTAAGATGGAGTGGTGACCAGTCATCTGCCTCTTTTGTTCTCATCACAGACTTTGCCTAATGTATTCCCAACTCCCTCCACCAAATCCCTGCTCGGGCTGCTCTCCATCTGGGAAAGCAGGGTTTACAGCTGTCTCCACGTCTGACTGTGGTTTTGTGACTCCAACTGCTAGAGGGGCTTATTGTTAAGTAGAATAGACTCCACTCCAGAGATTTGTTTGTGAAATGTCCAGTGGAAGGTGTAGAGAAAAGGGAAGAGGCAGAGGGAGAGAGGAACAGAGAGGAGAGTTTCTACAAAACCCTTCAGTTCAATGAAAGATAAATCGGAGGATATCATACTATGTTTTTAATGTTGCAATGTAAGCATTAGGTCTCCTGCTCTCTCTCCAGCTTGCTGCACTGCGATTGGGAGCTTTAATGCTCAAAACTCAACCTGACATCCCCCTGAACTCTGTGATTATGGAGGCTGGTGTGAATGGTGAAATGGGGGTAAGAGAAAAGAAAGAGAAACTGGAAGAGAGGTGAATAGAGAAGGGAAAATAAAAGGATGTTATCAAAAAATACAGTCAATGTACCAGGAAATTTGAACTTAAAAGCATGCAAAACTAAACAATAGTGTGTAGAGGGATCTACAAATAAAAGAATAAAGACATGAGTAGGAAAGACAAGCACAAAGTTCTGATAGTGTTTATCTAGGGTTACGGTTGGGAAGGTTATAGTGCTGTTCAATGCTACTGGTAATGTTTTATAGTTTCACCTGGGTAGTAAAAATAAAAGTGTTGTATTTTCTTCATACTTTATATATATATATATATATATATATATATATATATATATATATATATATATATATAACTTATTTTTGACATCCAAATCCTGATATATTGCTACATTAAAGAAAGATACTTTCTCAAATAGAAATGTGGATGGTGAGGGTACAAAGGGGATGATAGACCCCCCCATAGACCCTGATTGTAAGGGCTACATACTATTCCATCATATGGATGTATCACAACTTACTTAGCTAACCTATTATTCCAAGAATTTAAGCTATTTCTTTATTTTTTGGTTATAAATAACAATGCGATGAAAATTGTATTTTCCTCCAACAGTTTCCCTAGGATAAATTCCTAGAGGTGAATTATGAAATCAAGAATATAAACATTTTCATGAAACTTAATTCAAAATACCCTATGACTATCAGATAGATACAGTGCGTACTCCATGGTAGGTGATTCTTTTCTGTATGCTTCCTCCCCCTCCCCCAGCCCTGACCCTAAGACGGGCTCTTGTTCCTTTCTGCTCTGCTTTGCATCCTAGAAAGTTCACCAGCAACAACTTGATTACGTCACCTGGGTTTTTTTGTATATTTGAAATGTTTCATGATATATTTTAAAATAATAATAAAACATGATAAAAGAACATGAAGACCAATGGATTGGTGGTATCTCCTCTTCGGCGTTCTGCTATATTGCCCCTTGCTAGCTGTATATGATCTCGAGTGAGTTACTTAAGCTCTCTGTGCCTCGGTTTCCTCAGCTTAAAAATGGGGATAGACGTGCCTACTTCTTAGGGTGATTTAGGAGGATTAAAAGAAAAAAAATATATGTACATGTACTTAGACTAGTAGCTGGTTCCTGGCAAGCACTATGTAAATGTTAGTTGTCATTATTACCTTTTTCTGGGAAATTGCTCAAAAGGTTGGGAGACATTAGGTGATTCAAAGCACTGACCTAAGTTAATGGAAGGTGTCAATCAAGAACTAGAAAAAAGTAATTACTACTGCCCTGTGCCTCCTATTGAAATATCAGTATTAATGAAGCATTGACTTAAATAATCCTTATGGACTTTCCTTCTTTCAGGGAATCAACAATTGCTTCTTCAGAGGCAAAAAAAATCTATAGCCTTTCAGAATTATTATTGAGGGGAGCAATGGCCTCAGAAGGTATTTCTAAAAATATCACGTAGTAACACCCTGTAGTGAGTAAATAGCTGCACTAGCTACCTGCCATTTGAAGAGTGCTTGCTGGGTGTCAGGTACTTTATGTGTACTATCCCATTTAATTTTCAAAATAATCCCGACTGAGATATTATTTTCATCCTTATTTTACATTTGAAGTAACAGAAGCCCAGAGGGATTCAATAACCTGACCAACAGCTCATGGGTGGCACAGCTGAATTCAAATCAAGACCTGCCGTATTCCACACCATGATCCTTAAATCTAGATTGTTGATTACAAAGTAGTTATGAAATTACTAAGCAATGGATCAGACCTTAAGTTGGCCGCCCCAGTCTGCTTCAGAGGTTGCTTCTCAGCAGTTATGGGCAATGTAGTAAGCATTTGTAGAAGAGTGTGCAAACTATAGGAATTCAGTGGAAACCTCTGGTTTATTATTAACACAGGGAATTTAAATTGTCTGTGGGAAGAGATCAAGGTTGAGGGAAAACATCAAGTGTAATAATGAAAACGATATTTATTGAGCACTTATATGCCACCACACTGCACGAACATTTAAAACTTAAATAAAGGCAGTGTCCCTAGCTAGGTCTTTTTAATGGAGAGTTTCGTGTGGTTAAATCCATCTTCAGCAGGTGCACTACCTCTCAGTGTGCATGCTGTGGGGATCAGTTGTGGGAATTAAGATCTCAGGCTAAAATGAAACCACACAACAGGCAATTAAAATGAAGCAACTGACCAGGCTATCTACCCAGGTGCGGGCAATCTCTACTCATCAGGGATGATTTGTCCTACTTAAAAAGTCAGCAGAATCAGAACAGATTTTAAAAAATGCTTCTGATACTTCAATGTGACATTTTTCCATAGGACCCAATTTCCTCACGTTTTACTTGATCAATGTTGGCAACCCCCAGGTTTATTAACAGGTGGTGTTGACTGGGTAATTACAGGAGGAAATGAGCGCACGTCAGAGACCTAGGTGAGTGATGTGACTCGCCATCACCTTTAATTGTAAATGATTGGCTACAGCTCCTCAGTCACCTGTTGGGCAAAGGGTTTGGACAACAATGAAGTTGGATGCAACTCAGGCCTCTTAGCTGGGCAGGGAGTCCAGCACTGGGCCTTTGCTAGAAACTTGGCAAGGATTAATTCGAGTATATAAAATATTAAAGATAGCCTAAACACAGGGTATTAGTCTCCTATGGCCGTTGTAACAAAGTACCACAAGCTGACTGGCTAAAACCACAGAAATGTATTGTCACACATTCTGGAGGCTAGAAGTCAGGATCAAAGTGTCGGTGTGATGTGCACCCTCTAAAACTGCTGAGGAAGGTTCTCTCCTGGCTTCTGGTAGTTCCTGGGCTTGTGGCTGCAAAACTCCAATCTCCACACAGCCTTCTCCCTGTGTGTGTGTCTCTGTGTCCACATTTCCCCTTTGTATAATGACACCAGCCATATTGCATTAGGACCAACGCTAATGACCTCATTTTAACTTGATAATTTCTGTAAAGACCCGATCTCCAAATAAGATCACACTCTGAGGTCCTGGGGGTTAGGGCTTCAACACTGGAATTTCGGTGGGGTGACAATTCAACTCATAACATGCAGTGTTACTACCCCATTAATGATGGCTCTAGCAGCCTGGGCTGCTGAGGGAAAGAGGCAGGTACCGTGTTGTATGGTAAAATGTGGGCTTCAGGGTCAAGCAGACCTGTATATAAATCCTGACCTGGTCATCTGCAAGTTTTGACCTTAGGAAAGTCACTTGTAGCAATTGCTGAAAAATAGGTCAAAACTACCCTGTAAAAATTTTTAAAGAGATCCTTTAAAAATACATTTAGTTTATATATTTAACAAATGCATAGTTTATATACACATTAATTTATAGAATCCTTATAACAACCCGAGGGGGTGGGTAAAGTTATCATACAGAAAGCACTAAAGTAACTTACGCTCAGTCACAAAATTAGCAAGAAGCAGAGGCATGATTCAACACTGGCAGCCTGGCCTCAGACCTCAGGACTTAACCACTGGGTGATACAGTAGATCATATCCTACTTGCCTTTGCTCAAAAATTTTTACTGGCTTTCCATCTGATTCAGAGGGAAAGTCAAGGTCCTTACCATGGCCTGCAGGACTGTGGGAGATCTCACCCCTGCCTGCCTTGTGACCTCATTTCCCATTATCCTTCTCAACCCTTCTGCTCTGGCTACACTGTTGTTCTTGAACACACAGCCACTCTCTGACTCAGGGCTTTTGCCTTTGCTGTTCCCTCTGGCTACAGTGCTTTTCCCCTTGGCTTCCACAGGACTTGTTCCAGTCTTTGCTCCAAAGGCATCCATCTCTCCACCGGCCACGCTCTATGCATCTCATGCATAGAGAGTTTTGTTTTTCTTTGTGTCATTCATTACCGCCTGATGTGATATATGTTTACTGATTGTTTGTTTGTATATTGCTTCTCTCTCCCACCCCCCGAGCTTCATGAGGACAGTCTTTGTTGTTTATCTACTGCTGTAATCCCAGAGCTTAGTGGATAACAGGGGCATGATAAATACTTGTGAATGGAGAAATGAAGCAATGAGTTAGGTGGCTACGACTGGGTCTGATCATGCTGAATATATAATCATTGCCAGTTTTAAAATGCAGAAACTGGGCTTCCCTGGTGGCGCAGTGGTTGGGAGTCTGCCTGCCGATGCAGGGGACACGGGTTCGTGCCCCGGTCCGGGAAGATCCCACATGCCGCAGAGCGGCTGGGCCCGTGAGCCATGGCCACCGAGCCTGCGCGTCCGGAGCCTGTGCTCCACAACGGGAGAGGCCACAACAGTGAGAGGCCCGCGTACCGCAAAAAAAAAAAAAAAAAAGCAGAAACTAAAATGTATTGAAAGTGGCACAGAAGTGGGCTGAAAATAAATTGCTTTGGCAAGGGATTTTTTTTCTTAAGATTTAGGAGGATGCCTGTTGCTGACATTCACCCTGCATGAGGCTTTGCAAATTGTTCTTGAGCACAGTGCCTGGGATAGAAGGAAAGGAGTGGGCTTGGGACGGGAGTGGGGGGTGGGCGGGCGTGGAAGGAGAGAACAGGGAAGGAGGGTGAGAACAGCAAAGGAGGAAGAAAGGGAAGGGAGGAAGTTTGAACACCCACCATGCACTGAGCTGTGTACCAAGAAGGTGGCGACAAAGATGAGAAACGAGGGGCGCCCGTGAGGAGTCTGGTAGCCTGGGATGGGTCCTTGTCCCAGATGGTACAAAATGACAAGGCCACCTTACTTTGTGCTGGTCTGGCTATCTGCTTGGACGAGCGCTCTGAGTGCCCCTGTTCTTCATTCCCGTTTATGAAGAGAAAGGATATTCTCTGAATCCCTGAACTTCACTTGCCCAAAAGTAGCAAGATGAGCAATGAAGCTTCTAGATGTGCGGTCACCTTCAGAGGCATCTTCTGTCCTCAGGACACAGTTGCTCAGCTCACTGGTTTACAAATGTCTAGATACATTATTTTCTGAAGGGCTTTTTTATCTCCTCCTGCTGTTCTCAGCAAAGGAAACGATAGCTTGCTAGTGACTCTGTGTACCAGCGTCACCCCTATAATAATAAACGGCCGCACTGAAAGGCACACTCACTCCACGGGATGCATATTGGCTGGCAATTCCAAACGTTTCAAAGGAAAATGGGCCCAGCCCAGGTCACAGTGTCTATGATGAATGAAAACTCTGCTGCTACTGTTCACGGGTCTGAAACAAGGACTATGTTTAATGGGTGATGGTGCTGCAGCCATCCTTCCTCAAGCCGACCCCAGCATCCATCCTCCTGTGGAATGTCCTTATCAGCAGTCGAAGTCACCACATTCCAAACCGATCTTTCCAACACTGGGAGTGTGAAGCGATGCTACTATATAAGGTCATTTCCAGCTGCCAAAGTGGTGCTCTCAGTGACAAAGCTTCATGTGTCAGACCATCCTCCCCACAAATCAAGGGCAAGAGGGAGAGACTTTTTCTTCGATGAGATCTTTTGGGAGTTGGACTGTAAAATGCAAAAATGTGCTGCCATTAATGATGTCTGACATCAATGTGCATTTGACATCCAAAAGTGCATGCCCTTTTTTGGAATTTAGAAAGCCAGATCTTTGGGGTTCGCAGTTCACAAATGCACTTTCTGTGTTTACATTCATTACAGAGATTTGAAGGGGTATCCCTGTGATTACTTCATTTTCAGAAAATTGAAGGAGGAGGGAGCTCTGATTTCCACATAATTTCCTAGTAACTGTAACTTTTCTGACATTTAATTCAAGGTTCACACTGTAGACGATGGATCAAGGGAGACAGAGAGATCCAGCGTGTTTGGTGCAAGTGGTAGGGTGGAATGCACGTACCTTCCTTGGGATACGTTTTTAAACTTAATATTACAAAGAATTTGCATATTCTAGGTATGCATCAACTCTTTTATATTCAGCAAGCATTTACCTACAACCTACTCTGCTGACATAGAAGATTTTGAAAGAAAGAGGGAAAATGCAGGAAGGGGAGAAGTGATCCAGAAATGTCCTAACTCAATTATGGGGGTAAATTAAGAACAGACAATACCAAAAACAGTCAATAATTTTGCATTACTGGAAACATAGCAAGAAAATGAGAAATGTGCTCCAAGTTATGAAATAGAATAAATTTTTCAAAGTCATAAAATATGGAAGAAAAGACTCTCCATGTTAGAAGAGAGTAGAATATAAAAATTGTCTATTGTAGTATTTAAAGTTGTTTAAGATTTTTTTGACTCCAAGAAAATATGGATTTAGATCAGTGTTTTTCCAAATATCTGAATTCTAGAAAAATAACTTCTTAAGTGCAGAGGGGACCATTTTTGTTGGACACATTTGGATTTCTTCCCACTATCTTTTATCCTCCAAGTCAGCAAAAGCTTATTTTAGTGTCATTCTCATGAGACCCCTATACATAGCCATAAAACCAAACAATAAAAAGTTTACCAAAAATTCTTAGAAAGAAGCAATTAGGAAAAACTTTTTTAAAAAGT